>NW_025370576.1:0-276 GCF_016433145.1 Gracilinanus agilis | reverse complement strand
CTGATTTTGACTACATTGTTTTTGTTTGTACAAAAGCTTTTTAGTTTAATATAATCAAAACCATTTAATTTACATTTTGTAATTTTCTCTAACTCTTGCTTGGTTTTAAAGTCTTTCCTTTCCCAGAGACCTGACAAGTGTACTATTCTGTGTTCACTTAACTTATTTATAGTTTCCCTCTTTATATTCAAGTTGTTCACCCATTCTGAATTTATCTTGGTGTAGGGTATGAGATGTTGATCTAAACCTAATCTCTCCCATATTGTTTTCCAAATT
>NW_025370575.1:0-5593 GCF_016433145.1 Gracilinanus agilis | reverse complement strand
ATCTAAGAATACTGATCTACAGCTATACACTAGGCATACAAATAATCGATCTTATTGATTTTTTTTCCAAGTGTCTTCTGTCAGAACAGACACAAAGTGCTAGGCAGCCTCCCAAGTCTGCAGGTGGATTATTGAATTAATACTCTCCTATTGGCCTCTGCTGTTGTTGAGATATATAATTTTTTTATTTGATGAAATCACCTGAGCATTTTTGGGGGAAAATTATACAAAATAATAATGAGGGTTATTGTTTATGTGGAACCTTAGGATAGCAAAATTATATATATACATATATATGATTTCAGTGACACCACACTGTTCTTTGAGGTAGGTAGTGCAAGAATGTTTAGCTTCATCTTACAAAATATAGGAAACTGAGGCTACAGGTTGACTTGATCAATATCAACTGGCCTAACAAATGTTAGAGCCAAGACCCTACTAGCACAGTTCTCCCGATGTCTGGTTCAGAGACTTTTCCACTCTTCCAAGGTCATGTATTGACTAGAGTCCATTCAAGCCATCCCTCTAAGAGCCAATTGTTAAATTTTCAGTGTTAACAATGAGCAAACAAAGTACAATTTAGAAGCTGGTTTATTGTTTTGTTGATTGCTTAGAGAAAAAATGATGTAGAAAATATAATTCAGAATAAATTAAAAAGTATGTCCTAGAGTCTTTTGTTGGAGGGGTCAGAGGGGGCATCAAGCAGGGCATTAAAGAGTTGGTTGTTAAATGTTTATCAGCACACTCCTGAAGTCTTTAGATAGCCTTGAAAAGAATATATTAGGAAAATGTTTTGTACAATACAAAACTGGAGAAATGAATGCTGTTGTAGAGTGGTTATTTTTAGCTCACTAGATAATATAGGGATAGCCCCAAAAGTACTTTATCTTTTGCTGACCAAAAGAATGTCTCTTCCAACTATGAGCAGCCCCAGAAAAGAATGTTTTCAGAGGATAATGTAGTTCCCTGTAATGGAAAAAATACTGGATTTTGAATCAGAACAATTGAATTTAAATATTAGTCCTTCCATCACTTTGCCCTGGGACCTTAAGCAAGTTCTTTAACCTCTGAAGGCCTCAGTTTTCTCCTTTTTAAAATGAGAGAGAAGGACAAAATGACCTCCAAGATCTCTTCCTCCAAGATCTTTTGGCTAATAATGACTGATTAAAGAGTAGCATGAATATTGATGAATGAAATTGCTATCCTTTTAGAAATTTGCCCTTGTTGACCTTGAGTCTCCCCATTATGTCCTCCAAGTTGATTTCTAAACTTCCTCAATGTTTACCCTGCCATTATTTTAGGGCTGACTCTGGTGTCAAAGTATTGGATCTGGCTGGTCCAGGAATTCATAAAATTAGACTAGGATTTTCTTTTCAAAGAGAAACAACCTAGTTCATTTTCCCCAGAAACAGACACTGGAGATAAAGGAGGAAATAGCAGACAAGGGAACTGGGCAGGGCACTGTAGTCCTGAGTCTGGAAGTCAACAAGATGTAATACTCTTTTTTACATTCACCAGGGCCATGTTTGTGTGGCTGAGTCTTTTTCTTCTACTTGGTTAATGTATAAGAATTTGTAATATCTGCACCTCCGCTACTTACTACAATGAACCCCACTAGACCTGAGTTTCCCATATGTGAAATGAGATTTTTTGAGTAGGTAGCCTCTAGGTAGAGTCTCTTCCGACAAAAAATTCCATGATCCAACTATTCTAGGATGCTCACCTCTTCCTATCATCCATTTCACAAAGCTGATTAAGAGGATGCAGTTTTCAGTGCAAAATGTATAGAAATAGATGTCTTTGCTTATGCAGTTAGAGATAAACATGATAAAAAATCTAGCAAGATATTTAGAACTGGAGTTTATAAAACACGTGGTTCAGGGATATGTTTTCAACTAGGAAAAAATCTTGTCGGTAGAATTTGAGATTTGTAGCTTGGTAGGTTATGTATTTTGTAATAGTTTCCCACACCTCTCTATCATAGTTAATGACTACCAGTTGGCTAATGTACAGTAGGGACTCAGCAAATTAAATTTTGTAGTCTGTTGAAGTAAAAAGAGATTGGATTGCAAATCTGGAGACCTGTGTTTATTTCCAGATCCATTACCTATGTGTGGATATTTTGTAGTTTAGTCATTTCAGTTGGGACCTACTCATTTGCAGTTTTCTTGGCCAAGATACTGGAGAAGTTTGTCATTTCCTTCTCCAACTCATTATACAGATGAGGAAATGAAGGAAAATAGGGTTAAATGACTTGCCCAGGGTCACATTTCTAGTAAGTGTCTAAGGTCAGATTTGAACTCAGGAAGATGAGTCTTCCTTGCTCCAGGCTTGGTTCTCTGTGCCACCAAGCTGCCCAACTAGTGGGCCTGAAGCTAACTAATCACTTTCCTTTCTTAAAATGAATTGGGATTGGACTCAATCATTTTAAGATGATCTGAGTTGTTAAGTCAGACCATATCTGAGATATTATGTTCAGCTCTGCCTGCCACATTTTGTAAAAGGTGTTGACAAGTTGGAGAACTTCGAAGGGAGGGCAACCAGGATGGCAAATGGTCTTGAGAATATGCCAAATGAGAAACAATTGAAGGAATTATTTAGCTTATAGAAGGGAAGAATTATGGAAGATATTATAACTCTCTTCAAGTGTTTGAAGCATTTGGAAGTCTTCAAGTATTTGAAAAAAGAATTAGATTTATTCTACTTGACCCCAGAGGGCAGAATTAGGACTAATCAGTAGGAGTTACATAAAGTTTTCTTTACACTTGATATAAGGAAAAACCGTCCCAACTAGAGATGTCCACCAGTGGAAGGGGTTGCGTTAGGCAATCGTGAGCTCTCCTCCACTTCAGGTATGTTGTAGAGGAACTGACTCAGAGCTCCCTTCCAATTCTGAGATTCTGGTTTTCTGTGATCCGAGGATCCCAAGCCAAACTAACCCTCTCTACCAAGTTCCATTTCCTCCTCTTGTCATTTGTTTTCTAGAACTCAGCGCATTTCTGCGGATCTGAAAGTAAGGGAAAGGTGAAGCCTTGTGACACTGGATGTTTGGAGGAAGGGCTGAGATATGTTATTTCCTTCTTTTAAATGTCTTCAAGTGCTCCTGCGATGCTGTCTTTTCAGTGGAACTTGAGGCCAAACAGTGCACACAGTCCAAGTGGTGCTAATATTAACCATCTGAACCCTGAGTTATTGCCCTCACCTTCCTAGCACACCTTAACACCCACAGAGATTTCAGTTCTCTGGAGGGGGGAAATTAATTCCGTGTTTTGTCCACATTTAGACTTGTGTATTTCCTGTGCAAACACTGCTGACATTTATGAAATCTAATTTAATAAATGTCTATGATATAGCACTCATTAACATACCGCAAAATAGCTCCAGAGCAGCCCAATTTAATCAAGTAAATGATCACTGCCGTTACCACAGCCTGTCCTTTTATTAAGGAGAAAACTGGGGCAGCAACATGGGAAAGGACACAGTTTGTGTTGACGGCAGGTGACACATTCTCTGCATCTGGACTGAATGGTTTCACATCTCCAACTCTTCAGTAGGGATTGGGCCTCCAAGTGTTTGCTCACGATATGAGAATATGAAAAATGGCTGATCGTCAATCATCTCCATAAATCTTGCAGACAATAAGTCATAAAACCTTGTGTTCTTACATAAGGCAGTAGCCCAGGGATGGTGCTGCCATATGTGAGGAAGTGCCTCCAGAAGAATTGTGTTTCCCTTGGAAAAAAAAAAAAAGGCACAAAAACCTTTTTCAACTTATTTACAAAGCCTGAGGTTGGATTGCTCCAGTGAAGCTCCATGGAATGAGCTTTTTTCCTTTTTTTTATTTCACTAAATGTTTCCCAATTAAATGCAAACAAAACCTTTAACATTTTTTTTTAATTTTGAGCTCTAAATTCTTTTTCTTCCCACCCTTTGAGAAGGTTAGTGATATGATATTGATTATTCATGTGAAGTCATGCAGAACATATTGCCATAAAAATGCACCCCCACAACCAAAAAAAAAAAAAAAGCTAAAAAAAATTAGGTTTCCTACTCAGAATGCATCAGTTTTCTCTGATGTGGAGGTCAATAGCATTTTTCCTTACATATTCTTTGGAATTTTCTTAGATAATTATATTGATTAGAGTAGCTAAGTCATTCACAGTTGATCACTACAATATTGCTGTTACTGTGTATAGTGTTCTGGTTCTGCTTACTTCACTTTGCATCAGTTCATGTAAGTCTGTGTAGGTTTTTCTGAAACCCTCCCCATCATGGATTCTTATAGGTTAATGCTAGTCCTCCACAATTATGTCCCACAACTTGTTTTTCAGCCATTCCCCAGTTGATGAGCATCCTAGTTGGTGCTTTTCTAGTGCTGGGTTTGGTGTCTTTGAACCTGGGTTCAAAATTGGTCTCTGCCATTTATTGATTATATGATTATGGGCATATAGTCCTTTCTCCTCTCTATGAGTCTCAGCCTTCCTTCTTGGTCAAACAAGAGGGTCTCCCTGGTAAAAATCAATAGTGATTTCTAACGTTTCTTCCAGCTCCAACTTCTGTCATTCTGCAAGGAGTCTCCCAGTGCCCTAATTAGGAAACCTCGAGGATTCAGGAAATTCTTTCTCTTTGTCACAGCACAATGAGCAGATCTCTGGCTGGGCCAGCCTAAGACTGAGGCAACAGCAGCAACAGCTCAGGTATTCCAAGTCATTTCATTCAGAGAATAGGGTCCCTTGTTTTCCCTAAACTGACAGCAAGACTGCGTCCCTTGGAAAATTGTTCTTCCCTAATGAGAAATGCCTGGTTGTTTTTTTTTCCTCAGTCGGTTTTCATATCTATCAACTAAATTAAAGGAGACACACAGAGAAGTCCCATTTTTTAATCAGGCCCAACTAGTCTCCATCCCTCGTTCCTGAACACACAATGGACTGAAGGCTGGCAGCTCCAGGAAGAAGAGAGACCAAATGGATTGTTGTTTTCATCAGGCCCATCCGTCCTTCACTGGCAGGAAACGTCAAAGTGTGCAGTTTCTTTAGTTAAACCTTTTTATTATCTATCTTGGGCGGCTATACACACATGCACGCACGGAATGTAAATAAGACCCAGGGCTTTGGAATAATTCTCCTTGGGGCAAGCCCTTTGCAGAGGAACCCTGTTATTTACCATTTCAAAGGCTTACACATTTCCAGCCTAAAACACTGATTCTTTATCATAGCAAGCAATGTTCTCCCAGTCTGTGCCCAGTACTTCAACTACATCTTATCTAGAGCCCTTAAAGGGACCCTTCTTTCCTGTGATGATGCTTTTTATCCAGCAAGCATAAACACAACCCACCCCTGGTGTTTGGTCAACAGGAGAAAATATTTGGAAACCCAAGGAGGATGCTGGGGGAGGGAGGAGAGAGGAAGCAAGGAAAGGTACTGGAAAGTTTGCATACCAAGTAAGCCCTGGGTTAGAATCACTCTTGGGGTGTCAGTCCGTGTATTTCACACTCATCTCCCTTGCTGTCCCTTCATCCCTCCTTCCTTTGCCTTCCTTCTCTCCTTCTCTCTTTTCTATTTCTTCCCTCTTTCCTTCCCATCCTTCCTTCCTC
>NW_025370574.1:0-10761 GCF_016433145.1 Gracilinanus agilis | reverse complement strand
GTCAAACTTTCCATTTAGTCCTGGTCTCTTTTGTGCAAAAACTTGGAATTCTTCAATTTTGTTGAATGCCCATACTTTCCTCTGAAAGTATATAGTCAGTTTCGCTGGGTAGTTGATTCATGGCTGAAGGCCCAGCTCTCCTGCCTTTCTGAATATTGTATTCCAAGCCTTGCGGTCTTTTAGCGTTGATGCTGTCAGATCCTGTGTGATCCTTATTGGTGCTCCTTGATATTTGAATTGTCTCTTTCTGGCTTGTTGTAAGATTTTTTCTTTAACTTGAAAGCTCTTCAATTTCGCTCTTATATTTCTGGGTGTTGACTTTTCTGGGTCCAGTGTAGAGGGTGTTCTATGGATCCTTTCAATGTCTATATTGCCCTCTTGTAGAGCTTCAGGGCAATTTTGCTGAATAATTTCTTTAAATATGGAGTCCAAGTTTCTATTAATTTCTGCCTTTTCTGGAAGACCAATGATTCTCAAGTTGTCTCTTCTAGACCGGTTTTCTTGGTCTGTCACTCTCTCATTGAGATATTTCATGTTTCCTTCTATTTTATCAGTCTTTTGGCTTTGTTTTATTTGTTCTTGTTGTCTTGAGAGATCATTGGTTTCTACATGTTCGATTCTAGCCTTTAAGGACTGGTTTTCGGCTTTAATGTTTTGGTTTTCGGCTATAATTTTTTGGTTTTCCTTTTCAATCTGGTCATTTTTGGTCTTCAGTTGACTTGTCTCACTTTCCAAATGCGAAATTCTGCCTTTTAAACTGTTATTTTCTTGCCAGATTTCTTCCATCTTCCTCAGCATTTCATTTTTAAACTCTTCCATAGCTTGTGACCAGCTTTCATTTTTTGGGGAAGGTTTGGATTTTTGTTTTCCCTCCTCTGTTGTCTGGATTTTCTCTGTGTAGAAGTTGTCGAGTGTTCCAGAGTTTCTCTTGATAGTCTTTTTTTTTCTGGACATCCTTATTGCTGGCCATTGTTGGCCCCGCCCCTTTTCTGCTTTGTCTTTGCACTCAGGGTCTGCCTGGGCCTTGCAAGCTCCCGGGGGCTCCGGTCTCCTTGTCCTCAGAGGTCAGGCCTCCTGGTAGATCCCGGTCTGCCACTCTGCCCAAGGTTCCTTCAGCAGTCTTTGGGGCTGCTTCCACTGCCCCGCTGGGTCTGCACCGGGTCCTCACTGGAGGTCCAAGCCTGGGCTGGAGATAGTGATTCAAGCCTAGGGCACTGCCTTTGCCTGCGCTGATGCTCTTAGGGCACTGCCTTCACCCCTGCAGAAGGTAGTGAAAGTCCGTGGGCTGGAGATCTTTATTTGCACCTGAGGCGATACCTTCAGTGCTTGGGAAAGGCCGTGTTTTAGGGGCCTTTGTCCGGGGCCCGAGGTGGTGCCTTCACCCACGTGGAAGCTCAGGGAAAGTCCCTGCGTGCCCCCCAGCCACCTGGGGTCCCTCGTCTTGCAGCACACAAGTACAAGCTCCGGGGCTGCCAGTGATTATCTGGTTGCCCCAGTCTTGTTTTCACACTTGTGTGTTGGCGTTGTGCGAGGTGTGTGGTGTGGGGGGTGGGGGAGGGGCTTCTTCCTCTCGCGTTTTAGTGAGAGCTGTTTCACCCCTTTATAGCGTGGAAATGCCCCGATTCTGCGTACCTTCAATGCTGTGCCCTGTTGTGGGGTTCCTTCGTTCCTCTGGACTCGTTTTTATTTCCCCTTGAGGAGTCCTGTATGCTTCGGTCAGGAGAGATCGAGCAGCTGCTCCTTACTCTGCCGCCATCTTAACCAGAGGTCCCTGTTAATGTTTAATATCAGTTTCTATTGTGCTAATTTTCTCTCTGTGTCTCTGGTGTTCTAGTTTTTTGCCTCAGTCCTAGGTTCTAAGATGCTCCCCCTTGTGACCTGTCTGTCAGTCTGGGGAAACGGTCTCTGGTCTCCAAGCCTTTGGGACCCTGGCAGTCGATGCAGAGGCACCTGAAGACCCTGTGCCCACAGCTCCTCCTCCTGTCCTCCCCTCTCAGAGACTCTACACCCCTTTTCAGCTTGAAGAAACTACAGAAGATTGAAACCATCGGCCCTCTTCCCTTAGACTTTTAGAGGAGGGGAGGGGGACAGCATGAGACCTTGTGGGATGTTGTACCCCAGAGACAGCATAAAACATTGTATCCCCTTGGTGAAAAAGTTTTTTCAGGCAAACTAGAGGCTGGAAAATCCCTTTTGTTTCCACTATGTACCCTTCCCCTTATTCTTAACCAACTAGCAGCTTTTGTAAAGGAATGAATTAACACCGTTCAGCTTATGGCCCTGTGTCAGTATTACCACATAACCCCCACCCTTGATACAATGTGTGTTGACACTAATCCTTAAGGGACCACCTGAGGATGATTCCTTATGATCAAAAGGAAAAGTAGGGAATGATGGACTTATTCTTTGGCCCTGAGGAAGATTCCTCAGTAAGCAAAACAAAAAAAGGGAGAAATGTTATAGCAAAAAGCTTATAGAAATATTATAGCTTATAAGAATATTATGGCCAAAAAGCTAAACTTGGCAATTAAGCAGGGGGTTTTGGATAACATCATGCCCAAGCGGGTCAGTTATCTCTCTGACTCAAGGTTCCAGGGACACAACTCCTGGCTGACAGCCCAGGGACACAACTCCTAAATGGAGCAACCTTGAAGATTAAGAATCATGTCCTGTGGCACCTGAAAGCATCCCCTACTCCCTCTGTCTAGCTATTAGCTCACCCTAAGACAAAGGCACCTATATCCTAGAAACATATATATTCCCTCTTCTGAATGCATGCTTCGGGACTCTCTTTGCTGAGTTTCCCCAGTGCGTAGTGGTAATAAAGCTTTCTCCTGCTTTGATTGCATTGTCTCGTGTGTTCCTCTGGAGGCCACCCATTTTGAACCCTAACACCAGTCACCTTCAACTAGGAACAATTCTCAGATAAAGCTTTCCAGACTTTTATGCCAACATGGTATAATCTTGTACATTATCAAGCCCAAGGAGAGAATGGGGTAATCTTGAAGGAACACTGCACAGATACTATTGTGTCCAGATCACCCAAGGATTAATCTTAGGGTTTATAATATAGCAGAAACATGACTCCTGATTAGGGCATATGCACATTCCTATTTATATATATTCTAATACTTTACAATTTATTTATTATTTATTTTTAAATTTAATTTCCCCCCCAATTAAATGTCACAACAGTTTCCCCCATTTTTGAAAGAATATTGAATTTTGAATTCTCTCCCTATCACTCTCCTCCATCCACTTTCCCATTTATCCCTTGAGATGGTAAGTAATATCATATAGATTTTACATGTGCAGTCATGTAAAATATTTTTACATATTATTCCTTTTTGTGAAAGGAAACTAGAATAGAAAAATTGAGAAAGTGAAAAAAGTTTGTTTTGGTCTGAAATCATACTCAATTATTTTTCTCTGGAAGTAGATGGCATTTTTTATCATGAGTTCTTTGGGATACTAGTTATGTACATTTTAATGGGGATCTATTGATACAGAATTAGAGAAGATAGTCTGTTTTGTCCTTTTGACTCCATTTCTTTGGGGGATGTATTAGTTTATCAGGTAATGGTAGTGATAGCCAAGAGGTGAAGGTTGAGAGGCAGCTCACAGTCCCTGACATTGTGGTTTCCAAGGCGATGCCCTTCTCAATTGGTTCTAATATTCAGGTTTGACCTTGGAATGTATAATTAAAACAGGTAACTGACTGTATAGCCACTAAGTTGGGAGTACAGAGACTCTTGAGGTATTTTTTGCCCATAATGGTGACAGGAGGTACCCAAAGGGAACATTTATCATGCTTCTGTCATTTTTCCTGTTGCAGTCACTCTTGATATCCATAAAATTAGTCTCTAGGATTATAAATGAATGACTTTTCTTCCTAGGGCAATGACTTCTTTCCTTTGAATATACATCCCAGGATTCGCTCAGTTTAGGGGAATTGATTATAGGAGGGATTATTGGAAGGGTCTTCCCTCTTTGTGCTGAAGGAACTGGCTCTTTAAAGGAGACAAGGACAAGAGAGGAAAGGAATACATACAGTCTTTTACCTTATGCCACTGAGTATGAATGGGATCCCTTTAAGTCATAAGTGTTTTAGATGATTTACAAGGCCAAAAATATGAAATTCTTGTATTTATTTCTTTCAGGAAAACGGTCATGTATTGGTGAGGGCTTGGTTCGAATGGATTTATTTCTATTTTTTACTACCATCCTATAGAATTTTACTTTGAAGCCTCTCATTGACCCAAAAGATATTGACACTAGCCCAATTTTCTGTGGTGGTGTCAATATACCCCTCTTTTATAAACTCTGCTTCATTCCTCTCCAAGATATGTGAAGAACCAACTTTGATTCTAAGTACTCTGGAGTCTCCTCATGTGCTCTGTACTCCTTCCCTTACCTGGAAATGAAAGCCTTCTATGATTTCAGCCCAATAATAATTCTAGTATAATCTAATGCTCCCTTTGCCCTTTACCAAAACAGATGATTTACTCCCCCCCCCCCCACATTCACCAGAAGTTTCCCATTCCTGGAATGTGTCCTTTCTTTTATTCAACTCCATTGTTTTAAATTCTCCCCATCCTTCTAATTACACTTTAGATACCATATCCCTCTGACTTCCTTAGTACTAGGAGCTTGTACTATCCAATTTAAAACTAAAGTATATATGCATATCTCGTGTGGTGTATTCTTTCAGAAATGTTCGTTGATTTTGTCTTGTGCCCCACATCACATTGGGAGCTTCTTGTTATCAGAGACTTTTCCCTATACTTGTGTGCAAGTATCCACCGCCAAAGGATTAGAAGGCATTTCCTATTTATTAAATGTCTAAGGTATTACCACTTTAAAACATATACATAAAGTACTCTGATGGCAGCTATAAGGACTATATTGAGAAGTTAAGTATTATAACATTAGTTTTAGGGTTAAAGAGCAGAATAACTCTGTTCAGAAAAAATTAGATTTTTGAAAGAGATCTGAGCCAAGGTTCTCTGGAATGCTGAGAGAGAGAAGATCGACAGGATCAACTGAAGTCTGTGACAGTTTGGCTTGTTCCTTTGAGTGGGAGGGACAGTTTGGTTTGTTCCCTTGAGTGAGAGGAACAGGTTTGGCTTGTTTCTTGACTAAGAGGGACAATTTGGCTTATTCCTCTTGAGTCAAAGGGACCTGCTGCTATTTCTGACCTTTTCTGGTTTTGCCTGGAGTTAGAGGAAGAACAATGATCCTGAAAGATTTTAGTGCTTCCCTGTTACCAGTTTAGGGAAACGCTAGAGTTGAATCTACTTATAAATCAACTGAGGCTGATTATTGGTTTCAACTTGAGAAGACCACATAAATCCTGTTTGGCTTTAGACTCTGAGTGAACATCAGAGCTCAGCCATCTTACATCTCTGCTCTTTATAACTGAAATTATAGTTACTAAGTAGAATTTATAAGGATATAGTGATAGGTAGCATAGAATAAGGAATTTTTGGGGTTATTTAGATATCATGGAGACTAGTGTAGCCTATGAAAACAGGAAAGAAGAGGCTTCCTGTAGATCCAGTAGATTTGGGTGGAGTTAGATCCCTTAGCATAGCAATCCTTTTTAACTTTATATTCTTTTATATCCTTTTATATTTACAATAAATAGTCTATTTTTATACATAAAGACTTCAGACTGAATCTTTGCACTGAGCCCTGAGGGAATGGATGAAGCTTTCAATAACAAACCAGTCCTTAGCTTTTCACAGTGTCTGGAGTATAGAAAGTGCTTAATAAATGCTTTTTATCTAATTTATGTACATGATAATATTCATACAAAAATTCTTTTAACAAATTCATTCATTTGTTCATTTGTTAATTCCTCAGGGCATTCAAAATCAAAGAATATTGCACAGCTAACCTGGTCAGACAATCTAGGTTACATTTCTTTATGTAATACTTTCTGGTCAAAAACATTGTATATATATATATACATTCATATATGAAGGGACTATGGGGCTGATCTATTTAAATGTGAACAATATAATTATTGTTTAACACCAGGAAACTTCTAGTCTCAGCATCATTTGAAAAACATGGGCTAGTAAGTAATGGTGCTCTGAAATTAGTAGCTCTTTTTGCCTCAAGAGCAGATAAGTATGTTCCCCTAAAAACAATTCAATAGATGAAACTAAAAACCTAGGGTTTGGAGTTAATCAATCAATCAAACTGTTATTAAGGGAGCATATAGGCAGCTCAGTGAATAGAGAGGTAGGCCTGAATAAATGTGGTCCTGGGCTCAAATCTGTCCTCAGACACTTCCTAGCTATGTGACTCTGATTCAAGTTACTTAACCCTTATTGCCTAGTCCTGATTGCTTTTCTGCCTTGGAATCAATATACAGTGTCAATTCTAAGACAGAAGGCAAGTGTTTTTAAAAAGTAAAAGAAAGAAAATAGAAAAGAATTGTTATTAAGAAAATTCACAGATCAATCTCCAACACCCTTCCCCCACTGACTGAGCTGAGAGTCACAGTAAGAATCCTGCTGACTCAGATCCTAGGGTGAAGGCTGCAACCTCAACAGAATACCGTGATAGCAGGGTGGGAAGCACAGCTCCCTTCAGCCTCCACACCTTCACCTTCTCCTTCAGCTTCTGCTGCCAGCTGGGGAAGAACTGACCTCAAGGTTCATTAATACTCCATCAGTCCAATCTAGTCAATCATCAGATCAGAGAAGAAGCCCCTTCAGGACAGAATAGTCCAAACCCACAGATCCAGCAAATAATTAGATGAGCAAGATTACAGCCAATGACTGGGAAAGAAGGGAAAATATGAGTAAACAACAGAAAAAGAAAAAAGAAATTACAATCAACAGCTTCTATCCAGGTAATGAACAAAAAACCAATGGAACAGAGGAGGACCAAGGAATACCAAGAAAAAATTTAGAAACTCCAGCGAACTGGACTCGGGCTTTAGAAGAACTCAAAACACAATTCAAAAAACAATTAAGAGAGACTGAAGACAATTGGGAAAAGAACTTAAAAAACAAAATAAGTCATCTGGAAACAGAGGCATATGAACTAAAATGAGAAAATAGTGTCTTGAAAGCCAGATTTTACCAGCTTGACAATGAGGCAAAGAAAGTGAAAGATGATCTACAAAGAAAAACAGATCAAAAGGAAAAGGATGACAAAGCAGTCAGCGATACAATTCAGTCTTTAAAACTTAGAATTCAACAACTAGAAGCAAATGACTTGACAAGGCAGAAAAAGTCTATAAACAAAATCAAAAGAATGAAAAAATTGAGGAAAATATGAAACATCTCATTGATAAAGCTACAGACCTGGAAAATTGATCCAGAAGAGACAATTTAAGAATTATTGGACTACTGGAAGATCATGACAAAAGAAAAAGTCTGGACATCATTTTACAGGAAATTATCTAAGAAAACTGCCCTGACATTCTTGAACAAGAGGGAAAAGTGGAGATTGAAAAAAACCACAGATCACCTTCTGCATTTAATCCCCAACTGTCAATGCCCAGGAATGTTATACCCAAATTCAAGAACTACCAGACCAATGAAAAGCTATTACAAGCTGCTAAGAAGAAACCATTTAGATATCATGGAACCATAGTTAGGATAACACAGGACCTGGCTGTATCCATACTGAAGGACCAGAAGGCATGGAATATGATATTCTGGAAAGCAAGGGAACTGGGTCTACAACCAAGAATCCACTACCCAGCAAGATTGACTATAGTCTTGCAGGGAAAAGTATAGTCATTTAACAAAATAGAAGACTTCCAAGCATTCATAAAGAAAAGACCTGACTTAAACAGAAACTTTGATGACCACAGAGTCAAAAGAATCATCAAAAAGTTATTAAGAAAGTGAAAAAAACCAAACTTTTTTTAAGGGACATAATAAGTTCAAATGATTTGTGTTCCTCTAAGAAAAGATGATATTGGTAACTCATAAAATTGTTATTATTATCAGGGTAGCTGGAAGAAGTATATTTAGAGGGAAGAATGACAAATGTATAGGATGAAATGTCAAAATGTGTATATATATAAAACTAGGTGTAAAAAAGAGTATAATACTAAGAGAAATGGGAAAAGAGATAAAATGGGGTAATTTTATAATTCATAAAGAAGCACAAGGAGAGAAGGGGAAGAAGCCCAATACAATGGAAAAGTGAAAGAGGTTGGAGACAGTCTCCAAGAAAATTTTAATCATTATAGTAGGAAGACTCAGAAAGCTTCAAATGGAAGGAAAACATTCAACTCCAAATTCAATCATTATCATCAACATCATAATCAACATCATCATCAACATCAACATCTGGCCCAGGAAAGATTTTTGCTGGGTAGACTAACCTGAATAAGAACCAAAAGACCTAAGCTCTAGACTTGAGTGCCACTATGTGTCCTTTGGGGGTAAAAATAAAGCCTTCTTTTTTCCTGGACTCATTTTCCTCATTTATGTATGAATGAAGCTTACCTGGACCCTAAATTTAGTTAATCAATTAAATCAAAGAATAAACCAGGTGTAAATAAGAAAGAAAAAGAAGGAAATCAAAGTTTCACCTGGAGGAAATTTGGCAGAAGAGACTTGAGATAGATATGACATATCCTATAGAGGCACATACAGATAATGCTTACAATAGTGGCAGATTAATAAATCATTTTTTAAATTGTGTGTTCAAATAAAATGGTATAGTTCTCTTAACATGTTAATGATGATCCAACATCTAGAGATACAATTTTGTCATGCACAATTTTCTGACCTTAATTTGCTATTAATCAATGGATAGAAGATTTTTTTGAATGCTTACTGAAGGAGATCAGAAATTTCTCTCTTTGCCTTTCTTTATCTTTTATAATTTAAAAGAATATATTGTTTGTGGGAGAGAAAAATAGAAAATTAGGATAAGTATAAAAAATGGGGTAAATAGTAAAATTTAATATAACATCTAAATTTTGAGATACTTCAATATTTGAATAAACTTTATGATTTAAAAAAAGAAATTCACAGAATCATAGAATTTGAGTTGAAAAGGGTTTCAATGACTGTCTAATCTAACCCACAGTACAGGAATTCCTACGTTATTATAATGAACATTTGGTGGTCAGTTTTCTATATTCAAGAACTATACTAAATATTAATGGTATGAAACTAAAATGGAAATAATACCTGTCATTAAGGGGCTTATATTTTATTGGGAGAGACCAACTACTCCTCCATAAGTGCAACATGCCCTTTTATAAGTTGAGGACAACATGAACTTATATAAATATATAATGTCAGAGGGGTGTGTTAGGAACAGAACTTGGATTTTGTTACAATTAAAATGGATATAGATGGATATATATAAAAGTATTAATATTTTATTTAAAACCATGTTACTTTTAAGAATAAAATGGATATAGATGGATATATCCAAGAGTATTAATATTTTATTTAAAGGCATGTTGGTAAATTTAAGAAAGACCACACACCTGCTAAGATCTATTTCAAATCGCCCGCCATTACCTTCTCCCACCTGGCTGCCTCATACGAAAAGAGACCTCAGTAGTCTTATGCTGTTCTCTAAGTAATCACATTTCCTGTCTACCTGTATTATAAGAGAAATCATGGGAAATGTAGTTTCAAAGTCCCCTAAACGTCCACAGGAAGTTTATGTCATATATCTAAATATTGAAGGCTCAGATGAACCCCAAATGAACTCACTAACACACTCCCCCTGAGATCCAGAGAAAAGACTGGTCTTTCTTGATGGATCTTGTAAACATAGTCAACTTTTAAATTACATGAACTTGGGGATAAAAGAAAAGAGGATAAAAACTAGCTGCGTTGACAAAGCCAATTGGGGCAGTCCCCTATTGTCATAAGAGCGTATATTCAAAACAGATTTATTCTACTCCCCATAATTCAATTAACTGCACCCCAAAGTTCAATTTGGATATTCATGATACAGTGAAGGCTCTTCAAGCATCTTCAAGGTGCCTTCTCCAAACGGGTTCATTGTCTGGATTCTGGGGAGATGGCAAATTTCTTATCCTAAAATTACTCTCAATGAATTTAAACTTTACATTATAGATTATAAACTATACATTCACTTCTGAGGAGAATTATACATTCCCTCCTGAAATTACTCCTAAATTACTCCTAAAAGAGTTAAAATTTTACATCATAGATTATAATACAGACATTATGATTGTAAAACTGACACACACTGACACTCCCTCTCATAGGGAGAGGATGGAATACTAAGATGGTGGCATAGTAAAAAGCAGTGCTTAACCTCTCCTAATCAAAATATACAGGACTCCTCAAGGGGACATAAAAACAAATCCAGACAAATGGAGGGACCCCACAACAGGGCACAATGTGGAAGGTACGTGGAATCAGGGCATAGTGAAATAACTCTCACTAAATTGCGGGCTGAGCAACCCCCCACACACACACACACACCCCACCTACAAAGCCAAAGCCAGCTCAAAAGAATTAGAGCAAGTTTGGGGCACCCATTGAGTCACTGGCAGCTCCAGGGCCTGTTCCTGAGAGCAGCAAGACTCAGGAACCCAAAAGGCTAAAGAACCCACATGGACTTTGAGCGAAGACAAAGAGCGCAGGCGCGGCCAGAGGCTGACACAGGCTTGAGCGAAGGCTCTGAAACCCTGAGTGGGGAACCGGTGCAGATGGATATACAACTGTGGAAGCAGCGCCCTGAAACCTGTAAAGGAACCTCCAGGAGAGGATCAAGCAAGGGGGTCCACCA
>NW_025370573.1:0-4048 GCF_016433145.1 Gracilinanus agilis | reverse complement strand
TTATTTTCTTGTTTTAGCTCATGTATTTCCTTTTTCAAAATGTCTTCAGTCTCTCTTGATTGTTTTTTGAGTTCCTGAAGTTCTTGAATTAATTGAGTTTTAAATTCTTGAGTTAATTGAATTTTGAGATATTCCAAAGCCTGTGTCCAGTTCACTGGAACTACTTCTTCTTCTTCTATTTCTGTTTCATTTGCTCTCTTTTCACTTCCTTGAAAGAAGCTGTCAATTGTCATTTCTTTTCTCTTTTTCTGTTGCTTGCTCATGTTTTTTCCCTTTCTTGTTCTGCTAATTTGAGCAGATGTATTTAATGATCTTTGATGAAATATCTTCCCCCCAGGGGTAAGTTACTTTCTCTGCCCTTGGAAGACTTCTCTGTCTGTCCAATTTGTGGGATTAAATCTGTATGGATTGGATTAGTCTGCCCTAAGGCTAAAACCTGAAAGCCTTGAGGGGAAGGAAAAACAAACAAACAAAGAAGCAAACAGAAAAAAAAAAAGGTGGGGTGTCATGAAGGAGCGTTTTTTTTTTTTTTTTGCTGAACTGAGCTCTCCAGCAGTGGGGTCCCCTTGTGCTATCCACTGTGTTTGATCTGGTTTTCTTTCCTCTCGAAGCCCTGAGTTCTCTATCTTGGTATCAGGAAGTTAAGCTATTTGTGCTCTGGCATTTGGCTCTCTCTAAGCCACCATCTTCAGGGTGTTTTTCCTATGTTTCTCTAGTTTTCTCCTCCAGTCACCTCTCCAGTGTCTGTGTTTGACTCCCTGAGCCCTATGTCAGCAAGGCCATCTCTCCCAACTGGTGCACCCACCAGCCCTGAGATTTCCCAGGCAGCTGGAGACTCCGCACAGCACGTGGGGGAGGCGTCTTGGGATCCTGGGATTCCCCTTCTACGCCCTCAAGTCCCGACAGTTCAAGTGTTGAAGCCTTTTTCTTGGCTTACCCCTTTAGTTGTGCTGCAGTAGGGTTCCCCCTGCTCTGTCCCGTTCTTAGATTTGGTCCTCTTTCTTCTTGAAGCACATTGTTTTCTATCTTGCTGCTTAAGGGTTTGGAGGTTTTAAGGTTCGCTCCATCTAAGCCGCCATCTTACCGAAACTCAAAATATCTCTTTTTCTTTTAAGATGAAAGGACCTTAAGGGAGAGAAAATGCTAGATAATTGAAAAGTGAAGTAAAATGGAAAAATTTAAATATGAAGCATAAATATACATTTAAATTCCTCTCTCTTCCTTCTCCCTACATGTCTGTTTCTGTTTGTTTTTCCATTGTCTTTGTCTCTATCTGTTTCTACATTTCTCTGTCTCTCTCTCTACTCTCATTCCTAGTTCCCTGAATATAAATCTTTGCTTTTCTTTTTCCATCTTGAAGGAGTCATCTGATCCTCTTTGAGTTTGTAATAAGGGAAATATTCAACCTCTAAAACCTGTATGTCACTAAGATTTTTAGTTGGAACAAAAGATTTTATAGTATTTTTCTTTAATAATAGAAAATTTATTTTGAATCTTTCTTTTCTAAAATACTTCTATGTTATAATGGCCTATTTATAGATTCATGATCTTAGTCCAAAAGAAATTTTTAAAAATGATTACCCTTGGTCTTTCTGGTTTCTCTGTCTTATCTACTACCCAGCCCCACTCCCAATTATTAACAATCTTTGCTTTTGAATCGCATCTAATTTTTCCTTGCTGGAGCATCATCCATATCTCACCTGCTAAGCATATTTGTACCCCAGGGGTCTGTCTTAGACCCTCTTTTCTTCTCTCTTTATACACTTTTCCTTAGTGACCTGGTCAGTTCCCAAGTATCTAATTTTCATTTCTCTGCAGGTGACTCTTAGATCTATATGGACGGCCTTAGTCTTTTTCCTGTATTCCAGATCTACATTTCAAACTGCTAGCACTCATTACAGAGTCTGGCATATAATAATTACTTAATAAATAGTTCTTGATTGATTGATTTCCATTACTTTACAAATTCTTAATATTTACTAACTTGTAGGCTTTTTGAGGTAGCTATGTGATTCAACAGGGGTTTGGGGCTAGGAGTTTGAAAGTTCCCAGTTGAAATCTGGCTTCAGATGCTTACTAGCTGTTTATTAGTTTATTAGCTAGGCAAGTCACTTAACCTCTATCTGCCTTAGTTTGTTCATCTGTGAAATGAGGATAATAATAGCTTATATGTCACAATGTTATTGTGAGGCTCAAATAAGATAATAATTGTAAAGATTTACATAGTAGCTGGCACAGAATAGGCACTTAACAAATCAGCACATTTCCTTCCTTCCTTCTTTCCTTCCTTCCTTCCTTCCTTCCTTCCCTCCTTCCCTCCTTCCCTCTGTCACTCCCTCCTTCCCTCTGTCACTTACTCCCCAATGGAATGTAAATTCCTTGAGGTCTCTATTTTTTTCTTTGTATTCCCACTGCTTAGCTCATTGCTTAAAAGATAATAGGAATTTTAAAAATAATTTGTCATCTTTGATTTTCCAAGGCACTCCATATTCTAGAATGTGATTTTTCTCTACATTTTCTCTAAAAATATATTCTAATTTTATATTTAAGTTTAATATGGGAACATTTATTATATATGATGTGTTCCTAAGCTCAATTTAGTGTCTGTAGTCAGTATTCAGAAAATATGGCATTATTTTCAAACCATCCTCCTTGCCTCATGAACAGTGTACTGATTGCCCTTGTCCAAATTGATCTGTCTTTGGCTGACAGCAGTTTTGTGGACCAGAGCTGTTTCCGGGCTGTCCACAATGAGTGCATTATTAGATTCCAAGAAACATTCTGAGGTCATTCAGATCATCTCCATTTTCACTCAGGATAAGTGGTTTATTCATGGTTTCTCCATCTCTACAGAGTGGTTTAGTTGAAGTCAGTCAGTGTCTGGAAGTATAAAATGATTGTGTATAAGCTTGAATATGTCTAGTGAATGAATTTGAAAAGAGTTGAAGGTTTATGCCTACATTTGCAAAGAGGTCTGGCCAACTCTACAATTTCATAAACAAATGTTAACCTAGAGTTTAATGCCTGATGACACCAAATAGAAATCAGCTATAGATTCTAATTTTATGGGGAATAACTAATAGTCACAGTTTGCCTGAAGATGGTAAGAACAGGCAATTCAGACTGCTTAGTTGACACAGAGAATTGGCAAGGGGAGTGGAAATACTATAGGAGGTCCCAAGAAATATGGTAATCCCTTTCTATTGAAATCTGTTTATTTTTCAGTCAATGTGGGCTGCCTTTTTTGATTTGGATGATCCAAATTTAACCTTGCTCCCTGGGAAATGGATGTAACATAGTTAAATTAGATCCTACAGCTATTCTTTGAAGAAAAAAAAAAAAACAAAGCACATGCGATAACTTGTTTAACTAGTCATTTTAATTCCCCAGTTCTACCATTGTTTTTCAAGTGACCAAATTGATTTTTATTATTATTTCCATCCCTTTTTTGTACCACCTTCTGAGATTCAAATCAAGTTAACAATACTTATTAAGCACTTATCATATGCCAGAAACTCTACTAAGAGCTGAATTTACAACAAAGAGTGGAGCACTCTCATGGGGGAGACAACATGTAACCCATTAAATACAAATAATCTCTCTCTATATATAACTATCTATAATAATCATTGAGAGAGAGAGAGAGAGAGAGAGNTAATCCCTTTCTATTGAAATCTGTTTATTTTTCAGTCAATGTGGGCTGCCTTTTTTGATTTGGATGATCCAAATTTAACCTTGCTCCCTGGGAAATGGATGTAACATAGTTAAATTAGATCCTACAGCTATTCTTTGAAGAAAAAAACAAAAAAACAAAGCACATGAGATAACTTGTTTAACTAGTCATTTTAATTCCCCAGTTCTACCATTGTTTTTCAAGTGACCAAATTGATTTTTATTATTATTTCCATCCCTTTTTTGTACCACCTTCTGAGATTCAAATCAAGTTAACAATACTTATTAAGCACTTATCATATGCCAGAAACTCTACTAAGAGCTGAAGATACAACAAAGAGTGGAGCACTCTCATGGGGGAGACAACATGTAACCC
>NW_025370572.1:0-2694 GCF_016433145.1 Gracilinanus agilis | reverse complement strand
CTCTCTCTCCTGCCCCCATCTAGTTACCAACCCGCCCCCATCACATCCCTAAGGCCAGACACACTTTCCCTCCCAAATGTCCCAGCCCTCCTCATCACCTAGAATGATGACGTCACTCACTAGAGTCCTTGATGCCTGTGTCTGCCCCAGGAGTAACCATTCACAGCTGATCTCTTTCCAGATCGAAAGCTGCCTTGCGTCTGAAATTTGAAGTATGCAAAGAATTGAGAAAGCACATCGAACTCCTCCCCGAAACGGGGTACATTCAAGCCCAGTCTTCCTACAGCGTTCAGCTCAAGTTCTTGCCCAGGTAAGCATCTATTAGGACAAAGGTCCTTCTTTGGACTGCTATGCTGAGCCATTGGTGGTGCTTGGCAGGATGAAAGGCTGGCTCGGATCCAGCATGCCCCGGGGTCCCCTTGTTCACGTAGGAGTCAAAGACACGAGGCAGATGTACACTCGACTTGGGCTTAAGGGTACTAGTGCTCTTCCTGCAGAGACAATAGCCCAGAGAGCCAAGCTTGGAGTCAGGACATCCTGGATGCAAATCTGGCCTCAGACGCTTCCCAGCTGTGTGACCCTGGGCAAGTCACTTCACCCCCACTGCCTAGCCCTTACCACTCTTCTGCCTTGGAGCCAATACTTGAATCAATTCTAAGACAGAAGGGAAGGATTGAAAACAGACAAAACAAGCTGAACTCTAAGGACCATTTTGGGGTATCTCCCCTCCAACTTTTCTCCCTCTCTGTCTCCCTCTGTCTATCTTTCTCTCATGTGTACATATTACTCTTAGTTTCTCACATATGACTCTTGTTTCCCACCTCCATGCCTTTGCATTGGCCATCCCACATACCTGGAACACACTTCCTCTTCCCCCCTCCTCCTCACAGAGTCCTTTCTTCCTAGTATCAGATACAGATCAAGCATTACCTCCTGTGAGAGGTTTTTCCTGAGCCTCACGTGTATTTACCTGCTTTATGTGATCGTATTCATTCCCTCTACATTCACACTGAATGTGTTCACGTGTGACCTCATGGCCTCGCTCATTGGAATGCAAGTCATCGTTCCATTCTTTGAGCCTGTGTCCTCGGTGCCCGGCACTTAGAAGATGCCAAGTAAAGGCTGGTTGATTGAAATATAAATCAGATGCTCCTGTGATCTCAAAGCATTACTAAATTCTTAGTAGCTTTTGGTCGTTTTCTCAACCAATAAATGCCACTCAATAAACACTGTGTGCCTACTGTGCGCCAATCACTGGGCACATACATATTTCATGGTTTTGTCACATCATGTTTCACAAAAGTAAAGCATTCACTTGTTTTTCCAAGAGTAGCACACCATGTAAAAAGATGCGTTAATTATGGGGCAGCTAGGTTGCTCAGGGGATAGAGATCCAAGTCTAGAGATGGGAGGTCCTGGGTTCAAATTTGACCTCAGACACATCCTAACTGTGTGACCCTGGGCAAGTCACTTAACCCCAATTATTTAGCCTTTCTAGAACCAATACTCATATCAATTCTAAGACAGAAAGTAACAGTTTAAAAAATATATGAATTAATTGAAGGCAGTAATGAGGAAGGGAAATTGAGGAAAGGAAGGGCTTCTGGCAGGAGATGGCCCTTATGCTGCACCAACATTGAAGAGATGGGTGGGAGGAAGGAAGAGCTCAGTTTAGTTGGGACAACCTTGGTGAAGGCAGACAGATGTAGGAAACAGAATGCCAAGTTTAGAAAACAAGAGCTGTCATTTAGAGCTTTTAAAGAGAAACAAGTCTGGAGAGGGCTCTCCTTGTCCTTAAAAAGCCTTTGTCTGCCCCTTGGATCCTCAAGCTGTCATCAGAGACTTTTTCTTCCTTTTACTAGTCAAAATCCTGGAGAGAATCCTCAGAACTCATATTGCCTCCATTTCCTCACTCCCACTCACTTCTCTCCCCTTTGTAAGGTAGATCCCAGCCCTAATATTTGTATGGAACTGCTCTCTAAAAGATTACCCCGTAACAACCTAATCTATAATAATAATGATGATGCTGATACCAACAGTAATCACCAATATTTATTTAACACTTTTAAAGTCTGAAAAATGTTTCACAAATATTACCTCATTTTGTTCATTCAAGAACACTGAGGTCTATCCAATAGACATGCTATTGTTGTCTCTATTTATAGAAGAGGAAACGGAGGCACACAAAAGTAAAGTAACTTGCCCAGGGTCACTAGGCTAGGAGGTATTTGCCATCAGATTTGAACTCAGATCTTCCTAATTCCATGTTCAATATACTCATTCTCTCTCTCTCCTTCCCTTTCCCTCTCTCTCTCCCTCTCCCTCTTTTCTCTTTTCTCTCTCTCTCTCTCTCTCTCTCTCTCTCTCTCTCTCTCTCTCTCTCNTCTCTCTCTCTCTCTCTCTCTCTCTCTCTCTCTCTCTCTCTCTCTCTCTCTCTCCTTCCCTCCCCACTCTTTCTCTGTCTCTGTCTCTTCTCTCTTTCCCTATCTCTCTGTCTCTGTCTCTCCCTCTCTCTCTTCCAGTACCACCAGCTGGTGGCCTTTACTCTGTCCTTGACCCACCCAGCCTCTCTCTGAAGCTCTTGGCCCTGCTGGCCACCCTCTCCTCTCTTGTCCTCAGTGACACTGCTCTCTCTCCCTCCCTCTCTCCCTCTCTCTCTCACCCTCCCTCTCTCCCTCTCTCTCCCTCTCTCTC
>NW_025370571.1:0-9207 GCF_016433145.1 Gracilinanus agilis | reverse complement strand
CTCTCTCTCTCTCTCTCTCTCTCTCTCTCTCTCTCTCTCTCCTTCCCTCCCTCCCTCCCTCTCCCTGTCTCTCAGAATTCAACTCTGGAGGTCAATCTTGGACACTAAAGTCTCTTCTAGTTTTGCAATCCTTCAAACTCTTGCCTCATCCACTTAAAATCAGGCCTCTGTCTATACTACTCCATTAAAATTGCTTCCACAGGTCAACCACATAAAAGATCCTTAACACCACATAAATGGCCTTTTTAACATATTGTGATATTGGAAATTTGGGGGTCCTTGAACTAATTTTAAGGTCCCTGATCTAAACTTCCTGTGGAAGTTTGGGGGATTTCAAACTACATTTCCCATGATTACTTGCTTGTAATCACATCAGCAAGGAGAGTAATAAGGTAGAGAAAAGTATAAAGACTGAGGATGGGATTGGTACTTTTTCTTTTCTGGGCTGTGGAGCAGGAGCCAAGATGGGAGGAGCAGGTATATGGAGGGTCCCTTTAAAATAACTCAACAGGCACGTGACTTCATTTTTCTAAATGGCTTTCAATAAATCCCTTAAAACCATGATAACTTTAAATCTATCCTTTTATACTCATTTTATTTCTTACAATACTAAATCATCCTCCTTTACTTCTCTGACACTTCTGATACTGTTGACTACTCTATGATAAGATCCTCCCTTGGTTCAGAGATATATTATTTTAGTTCTCCTATTTGTTTACTATACATTTTCTTTCTCACTTGCTGACTCCTCTTCTTCTTGACACCATAATGTGAATATTCTTCAAAATTCTGTCTTTCTAGGGGGGCAGCAAGGTAGCTCAGTGGCTCAGAAGATTGAGTCAGGCCTGGAGTTGGGAGGTCCTGAATTCAAATCCAACTTCAGACCCTTCCTAGCTGTATGTCCCTGGACAAGTCACTTAACTCCCCTTTCCTAGCCCTTACCATTCCTCTGTCTTGGAACCACTGCATGTTATTGATTCTAACATAGAAGGAAAGGGTTTAAAAAATATTCTGTTCTTACTTACAAAGGCAGAAGGCCTCAAATATCTGGCCTAGTGTCAGGCAGACCTTCTTTGATATACTCAACTACTGCCTCAGTTTGTGTGATTGTGGACAAGACACAGCCTTTCTAAGCATCTCCTCATCTGTAAAATGAAGCTAAAATCAATCTCACTGGTTGGTATAAGGTAGCATATAGAAAGTGTTTAACATACTTTACAGTGCTACTTGAATATTCCTTTTTAATTTGTTCCCTCCTCTCTTGATAATATCATACACATCCACAATTTCAATTACTTCTTCTTTACTGGCAATTCCCAAACATGATAACAAATATAGTGAAAAGAAAAGGTTCCCCCTCATGCACACATTGTGTCCATCCTCCCAAAGGCCAGATCATGCATGTGGAGAACACAGATTTAGGGACACGTGAGATGAGGCTGCACACGTAGCAAGGGCAATTCACTCTCCTGTCCATATCCTTTGGCGATGTCAGGAATTTGCTATGTGTAGAGTATGGTGTCATTTCTACTGGGTGTTACACTATCTCTGTGCTCTAGTGTATTGTTTCATCTTGGTCTCTCCTGGTGTCATGGTTACTGAGCTGTTCTTTGAGATTATCTGCAAGGTTTTAGTTATATAGACTCTTCAAGGCAGTAAGTGTGCTGCACTCTGCTTCTGGCTACTAATACATTTTTTTGTCATCATTTGTCATTCCTTGTGTAGTAGTTTCAATTTAACAATAAATTGCTACAAGTTTTTTTTTAAAGGAACATATTAATTTTTCTACATTCTCAAACTCTCTTTGCAAACTGAAGCACCTAGAATTTACAGTGCATAACGCTTAGCACAAAATTACTGTTGTACTAATAACAAATAAATGGCACATTGACCATATTTGAGCATTTTATACTTAGATGTCTCTCATTGCTATATTTCCATGACTGAGAACTATACCTAAGAATCTACTGTAAAAAGCCCCAGAAAGAAGCTGAAATAGAATGACAATAACTATGGCCACTTTTTAATACACTAGAGGATTTGGATAGTGACAATAATATCTCAGTTCCTCTCAAATAACAAGGATAGAAAATAACCTATAAAGATGCATTGCATTCACTGATTGGAATTTCATGTGGCTTCAGACTTCATTTATCTCAAAAATGCTTATTGTAAGAACCTGAGAAGAGTCTCAAAACTCACTTTCTATTTCCTTCTGCTACTGATTTGAAAAATCATTTGTTAATTAGAAGAAAAGCAAATGGCCATTGTGAATCTTTGTGTACTGACTGACAACTGCCCTTATTGTAAGCTTGGATTTTTTTTTTTAAGAAAAAAATGTGAGTTTATTGTTTACTTTTTTTCTTAACCAAATGCTTGCAGAGGTGGAATGGAAAATACCAAACATTTTAATCATGACATCCTTTCTTTTAATAAAGAGGTGAGAGACAGAGATTGGACACTCAGATGACTGACTCAACAAATTGCAAAAGTAGAGGGAGCCATTTTTCCTGGAAATGAACTTTTAAATGAATATTTTGTGATTGTAGGAGAAATGTTCTATACCACCGGACATTTTATTGTACTGTTATAAATATGGAATAAAAATATGAAATAATAAAAAATTATTTGGAAAGCTTCTCCCCGTTGTGAGAAATAATTTGACCTCTACCCTATTTTAGTAGATCCATCATAGATCAATGATCTTATCAGTATTAACCAGTTTAATATGATTTCATAGGGTTAGTAATTAATTCTTAGATATTTCTTTTAAGAATAAGCAAAGGGGGCAACTGGGTAGCTCAGTGGATTGAGAGCCAGGCCTAGAGATGGGTCCTAGGTTCAAATCTGGCCTCAGACACTTCTTAGTTCTGTGTCCCTGAGGGCAAGTCGCTTGATCCCCATTGCCTAGCCCTTACCACTCTTCTGCCTTGGAACCAATATGCAGTATTGACTCCAAGGAAGGTAAGGGTTTTAGAAAAAAAATAAGCAAGTATTTCTTAAAGCATAAGCTAATTAGGAGTAATTAGATGTAGGTTATAATTGAAATGGTTCATTCTTTCTTCTCAAGTTAAATTTATGTTAAACTTTAATTTATTAGCATGACTTACAAGATTATAGAAACGAGCCTCCACCCTAGGCCTGAATATTTAAGTATTACTTGATGGGGATGTCACACATTGCAGTGGAAAGCCCCTGAGGTCTACTATGATCTTCTCCACCATTTGTCACTTCCTTCTTGTGACCCATTCTAGGCAGGCCTGGACCAGGGGTTGGACCCAAGACCTAGCAATCTCAGCTGACCAAATCAAATCAGGGTCTATTGCTAGAGTATGTCATGTGGATGGGGGAAAAGGGCTGGTTGCCATGTGCCCACCTTGTTTTTGGCAATATAACTTAGGGGTATACTAAGACTTTGGAATCCATCAATGAAATGACAGGTAATAATGCTGCCTGCATGTGCAGGAACATAAAGACTGGGTTGGGCCTTGAAGGGTTATAAAAGCTGTATTCTGGAGAAAGTAAGGATCACGACTACGTACATAGGTCTGGATCCTATTTGCTGAAGGGGGCCAGGTCTTTTATAATAAAGAGTTCTGCCTCAGTTGTTTTATTGCAGATTGAATGAATTTCTGATGTTACATTGTTATGGAGGACTATAGCTTTTTTAGTGCATAACTGAAAGCTGTGTTATCACACCCAACTAGCCAACAAAAGCCACCAGAAAGGCCCAGATCTAGTGAAAGTCTATTTTTGGAATATTTTTCCTTGAAGTCCTTAGTCTCAAACATATATGAGTTTCAGTTAGAAATTCTTTTCAAACCCTAAAAGTTCGTGATTTAGAAAATTCCACAGGAACTGTGGAGGGGCTAGATGTGACCAGGATTCCATCATTCTTCTTGCTTGGCATATAAATGAGGACAGGGACAAGAACAAAAGGTTAAGTGAAGCAGGCATAGCCATAAGTCTCTGCCTCTCATTCACATTTTTACCTTTATTAGGCATATCTGCCAATGATTTATTATTATTATTATTATTTTTTTTTAATCCTTAACTTCTGTGTATTAGCTCCTAGGTGGAAGAGTGGTAAGGATGGGCAATGGAGGTCAAGTAACTTGCCCAGGGTCACACAGCTGGGAAGTGCCTGAGGCCGAATTTGAACCTAGGACCTCCTGTCTCTAGGCCTGGCTCTCAATCCACTGAGCTATCCAGCTACCCCCTCTGCTAATGATTTTTGTGCCCACATTTTGGTTAGTACATGTCTCAATGCTCCTAAATAAACTAACCTTTCTCTCCAGTTGGCAATATTTGTTTCCTTTAGGCATGTTTATTATTAAAGGTTTGCTTGGTTAAGCAAGTTACTGTAACTTAAGTAAATGGTATCTATGATATAGACAGGTAGGTGGCACAATGGGGAAAAAAAAACCAGGGCTGAAGTCAAGAAGACTTAAGTTCAAATTTGGCTTCAGACACTTAGCAGATGTTTGACCTTGGGCATGTAGCTTAACCCTGTTTCCCTTAGTTTCCTTATCTGTAAATGAGCTGGAGAAAGAAATGGCAAATCTCTTATCTTTACCAAGAAAACCCCAAATGGGATCAAGAGGAATCAGATACAACTGAAACAACGGAATTACAAATCCATAATACTAGTATTAATCATTCATATCTATATAGAGTTTTAAGTCTTTAAATCTCTTATCATCAATTTTCATGGAGCACTGTTAAGATCTGGGCATTATACTTAAGGAATGTGTCAATATACATATACTAAAATAAATTCTATAAAAGGTGAATAGGATCATAGAATTTGAACTCAATTTAATTGACTTTTTAAAGGCCACATATCAGTGGCAGAATCTGAACCCTTACCTTTGTTTAGGAGATGAAATCTGTCATTTATAAGAACCGAATGCTATAAAAAATTACTTCACTTGACTAAATTAACATCACAACTGTGGAAACAGGAGAAGATTTTACTAATAGGGATAGAAGACAAAATAGTGAAACTAAGTAGGAAATAAATAATCACATCACCTTAAGAAATATAGTCTTAAAAGGCAGGTAGGTAGCTCAGTGCATTGAGAGTGAAGCCCAGAGACCCAGAGGTCCTGGGTTCAAATTTGACCTCAGATACTTCCTAGCTGTGTAATCCTGGACAAGCCACGTAACCCCAACTGCCTAAACTTTACTACTACTCTGCTTTAGAAACAACATATAGGATTAATTCTGAGACAGAAGGTAAGGGATTTTTTTAAAAGAAAGAAATATAGTCTCTAATTCTCAATTAAAAATTTTTTTTCAGTTACATATAGAAACATGTTTTAAAAAAAATCCTAACCTTGCATCTTGGAATCAATTTGGTATATTGGTTCCAAGGCAAAAGAGTGGTAAGGGCTAGGCAATGGGGGTTAAGTCACAAAGCTAGGAACTGTAATAATTAAAATTAAATTATGAAGCTGCTAGTAGCTTTAACAGCTCTATTACATCAAAGTAGTGATGGTAAAGAGAGGGAAATGTAGGAAAGGCTGAGAGTACCCTATGTGTTGTTCTGATAGAATCAAGCTTACCACCCACATGTGATCCTTCAGGTTCCAATCTCCAGCCAGAAGAGTGCAAGAGTGTGTGAGTGGAGCCTTGGTCTCACCTTTATATGCAGTTTTCTCCACCCACTAGCTTTCTTACATCACATCTCAGGAACCAATCATAGTTCCTTAATTTGCCTGGCACTGCCCAGGAGGGCAGTGCCTGTGGAATCAGTTTCCTGTTGTTGGTTTCAACTTCCTTTCTCTGAGGGCCTGTCTATCCTTGCACATCTCAATGTTAAATGCTGATTGATAAGGTCACTGATTGATTACATCAAAACAAAGTGACATAATGAGAGGAAGAGTTCCCTTCCCACAGAATGTAAAAACAATTTTTGACAATTTTTTTTGACATTTTTGGAATTCAAATTTTCTCCCTCCCTACCATCACCCCTTCTGTCCTTTAGGTGGTGAATAATCTGGTATAGGTTATATCCATACTAAGAAATACAGGCATAAACTAATTTGACAAATGCCAAGGGGAACAGCCTTGGGGTTCTCTCCTCAAGGAAGGACATCATGAAATGCATTGTAGCAGTGAAAGTTTAGGTTGACCTTCTTTATCAGGATCTTAGTTTCTTCACCTATAAAAAAATGAAGGAGTTGGACTAAATAATCCCTAAAGTCCCTTCTAGTTTTCAAGCTATGATACTATTAATCTGTGTCTGCTCCTTGCTGAAAGGATTTGGAAGTGGGAAGGGGCAGGAGATCATTGTCTAAAAGTGGAGCATGCAGCATCATGAGACATTTAGACAACAATGGAAGTCAAGTGGTAGCTGCTTGGCAGGAAAGATTGCAGAAGAGTGTTTATATACCAGTTGGATTAAATGACTTTGGAGGTTCCTTCCAACTCTAACTTTCTTCTTTAAGTCGTGCATCTGGTTACTGGCAGAACTCCAACTAGAATCCAGGTCTCTTGACCCCTGAAATACTATCAAACTCAAACACATTCTTATTTCCCATTCTGCTGCCTTTCTTCAGACTTCATCATGTTCCATTGTCTCACTGTTCTTCACTCTCCACTTTCCAACTTCTTTTTGTACTTTGCCTTCCCCCATTTGCTCCTTGGAGGCAGGGACTATCTTTTTCTTATTTGTATTCCCAGAACTTAGCATAGTGCGTGGCACATAGTAGGCACTTGATAAATATTTTGACTGACTGGTATTCTCATTACTCACAGCACTCTGAAATACTGTGATTTATATCCAATTGGTAAAATTTGCTTGGTCCTCTTATTTTTCCTTTTAATTTCTATTGACCAAGCCTTACTTGATCATGATGTAGTTTTCCATAGAGATGGATAAACATTTATCATATATCTACACGGTGCTAGGCACTGGGCTAAGGCTCTAGAAAGAATTTTAAGGTCCTTTCCAACCCTAAATATAGGAACCTAGGGTCCCTAGCAATGCAAATTAGCTTCTTTTCTTCTTTGCTCATTTTCCCTTATTGAAAAGAACATACTGGGGATTACAATCAACATTTAACATTAAATAGTGATATTTGTTCCTATAACTTTAATCTCAGTATTTTGAATTGGGTGTAAAAGTGCAACCTTTTAGTTACAATGGATACCAATAGTTAGCATTGTGGAAAGGAAAACTGGCAGCTCCATCTCAGTGGGCCGAAATGTCAAAAACTTGATTCACAGTTTTCCTTTAACACAGCATTATATAGCATTCTAAGGTTGGCAAAACTCTTTTAACATATGTTATCACATTTAATCCTCACAACAACCCCGGTAAGTAGGTGTGATTATTATCTTCATTTTACAGATGAGTAAACTAAGGCAAAGAGAAGTTACTTTCCCAGATTCACACAACTAGTATCTGAGGCAAGATAGAACACTTCAGTTCTTCAGTCCTTTTTCAATCATGTCTTATTCTTCATAACCTCATTTGGAGTTTTCTTGGCAAAGATACTGAAGTGGTTTGCCATTTCCTTCTCCAGATTATTTTTACAGGTGGGGAAACGGAGGCAAATAGTGTTAAATGACTTTCTTAGGTCACTCAGCTAAAAAGTGTCTGAGGCCAGATGTAGTCTCAGGAAAATAAGTCTTCCTGACTCTAGATCTCATACTCTATCCACTGATCTTCCTAATTCCAAATCTAGTGCTTTATCTAATGTGCCAGTTTACTGAGAACTTTTGCATGCCCAAGAGATTCATCAGTTTTTGAGGAGCTACCTTTTCTTTTTTTTTTTTTAACACAATTTTAGTATTTATTTTTTAGAAAAGTTAACATGGTTACATAATTCATGCTCTTACTTTCCCCTTCACCCCCCCGAGCTCCACCCCCACCTCGAGCTCCACCCCCCCTTGATGATGTGTATTTTCACTGGTTTTAACATGTGTCCAAATTGTTGATAGTTGCATTGGTGTGATAGTTTCGAGTCTATATCCCCAATCATGTCCACCTCAACCCATCTACCTTTTCTTTTTCTTTCTTTTTTTTAAACCCTTACCTTCTTTCTTAGAATCAATACTGTGTATTGGTTCTAAGGCAGAAGAGCAGTAATGGCTAGGCAATGGGGGTTAAGTGACTTGCCCAGGGTCACACAACTAGGAAATGTCTGAGGCCAGGCTTGAACCCAGGATCTCCCATCTCTAGGCCTGGCTCTCAATCCACTGAGCCACCCAGCTGTCCCCAGAGATGCCTTTTCTCGGTGGAATTTAACTTCCTAAGTGACTACCTGGTTTGGCTCTGCTTTTGTCCCCAAGTGGCAAAAAGTTAGTCATTCAGAAGACCATTGAAAGGTTTTTCTTAGATGTGGGCTGGCCACTTCAATTGTCTCATAAAAACTAGGAGGTGAAGGACCTATTTATGATCTCTCTTCCATTTCTAATTTGAATGGGGCAATTTCCTCTTTTCTCAGAGGAAATCTAAGGAAGGAAGTATGAAAAATGATATCCCACCCATTCCAATAGGAAATTCCTGAAATTAGCTTCTTATCTGTCTATTCAAATGGTTTCCATTTTCTTTCTTTCTTTCTTTCTTTCTTTCTTTCTTTCTTTCTTTCTTTNTCTTTCTTTCTTTCTTTCTTTCTTTCTTTCTTTCTTTCTTTCTTTCTTTCTTTCTTTTTTATCAGTTATTTATTTATTTTGAGAATTGCCATTTCTATGGTATGTTAAGAGGGTCTAAAGTTAGAAGGGAGGCCATCCCCCTCATTTTTTACAGATGTACAGAACCGAGGTCCACTTTATCAGTGATTCGCCAAGTCCTACAACTAGTACTAGGAATCAGAGGCAGGATTATCATCTTCATTTTGTAGAGAAGGAAATCAAGACTTAGAAAGATGGAGATCCTCAAGGTGACTTCTCCGGGGTTACAAAGGCTGGATCCAAGACTGGAATCCAGGTTTCCGGTCTCCTTGTCCTGCTGTAGTCCTTGGCCCTAGTGACCCTCTTCCTTCTCTTTTTCCAGATAAGCTGTTTGGGAAACGGTTGCTACAAGCAGGCCGATATATCATGTCCCACAAATCATGGATGAAGACGGTGCCCACGGAGAACTGTGATGTCCTCATGACCTTCCCAGGTACCCTAAACCTTCGCTTTCCCTCTTGTCTTTCCCATGGCTCAGCCTAACTTCTGGGGAGGCCTGATTTCTCCGGGAGGGAGAGAAGGGGC
>NW_025370570.1:0-4934 GCF_016433145.1 Gracilinanus agilis | reverse complement strand
GAGAGAGAGAGAGAGAGAGAGAGAGAGAGAGAGAGAGAGAGAGAACAGACCTCAGAGTTAATCTTGTCCAACCCCTTTCATTTTTCAGATGAGGCCCATGAAGCTGCTCCTATGAATTAAGTGGCAGATATGTTATTTAAACCCAAGCCTTCCAACTATAAATCCAGCCTTCTTTCTACTGCATCATACCATATCCAACTCACTGACCTTGGATTTCCCCTCTAAATTTGGAGCTTCTTCATCTTTTGTTAATGTCACAGAGTCTTTTGGCAGCCTGATAAAAATTATGAACCCCTACTACTCAGAATATTTTTAAATGAATAAAATGCAAAGGATTAAAAAAGGAAGCCATTTACTTAAAATTAGCTATCAAAATATTTTTTAAAAATCAAAGATCCCAGAGCAACTAAGATAAACATGCTCTCCCTCAAATAGCAATTCTTGAAATAATTGAAGATAGTCATCTTATTCTTCCCCTTCCCTCTCACTCCCTAAGTCTCCTTGAGGCTAGAAAACTTAGTTCTTTCAATCATTCTCCATATAACATAGTTTTCTGAGCCTTCTCCACACTATGGCAATCTTGGGACTTCTCTCGTTTGTCTATTCCTCTTACAAATGTGGTGTTATTATATTCCAGTTGTTCCTTGACCAACATGCGTTCTGCAAGATTCTGAAAGGTTGGAATGTGTTGACAAAAAGACAACTAGGATGGTGAGAGAAGTAGAAAGTTTGCTATATAAGCATTAATTGAAAGAACTGACAATGAATGAAAGAAAAAGTAAAGATGATATGATTGCTGCTATGTGGCATAATGGATAGAGCTCTGGACTTTGAGTTCAAATCCAACATCATGTAATTATTATGGCACCCTGGGAAAGTCATTTCCCCCTCATCTGTCTCAGTTTCCTCATTTGTAAAATTGTGATAATATCACATCCTTTTCAGGGTTGTTGTGAGGATCAAATGAGATGTTCCTTATAAAGCCCTTTGCAAACATTAAAGTGTTATATAAATGCCAGTTCTTATTAGTTCTCAGGGATGTCATATGGAAGGATTAAATTTGTTCTATTTGTGCAAACAGGACAGAATCAGGAATAATAATGGGCAAAAGTCACAGACAGGAAAATCTAGTCTTGGAATTATGAAAGACTAACAGCTGGAATTATCAAAAGGGGATTAGACTATCTAAGAAGCAGTGGGTTCCTACTTACTAAAGGTTTCAAATACAGCCTTGTTTGCTACTTTTCATGCAGGTTATAGAAAACAGTATGTGACTACAGGTTGGATTAGTTGACCTCAGAAGTCCCTTCTTGCTTGTAGATCCTGTGACTCCTGATTATTATCTGGTTATTATTCTTCCATTAATGCATCCAAAAGCTATCAAGCCAGGTCTTGCTTATTTTATGTAATTTGCTTGTTAAATTAAAAAATTGCAGAATTCTACACTGATCTCTCTTAGATTTAATTTTAATGGTTTCTAGTCATTACTTGAGCTTGCTAATATTTATTTAGATACAGAGAACCCTTATAAAGAATATACATAATCAAAGCAAATTCTCACTTTGGCTCATCCAAAAATATATGTCTTATTTTTCTTCCAGATATCATTTAACCTCTGAGATTGGATCTGGGTAAAATACATCATCTTCAATCCCCTGGAATCATGATGGATCATCTTATTGATCAAAGTTCTTAAGCTGTTTGTCTTTACTAATTATTGTTGCTTCATAAATTGTTTTCTAGGTTCTGTTCACTTCATTTCATTAGATCATGTAAATATCCCTACGTTTCTCAGAAATCTTCCTTTTGGTCATTTCTTATAACATAATAACATTCTGTTATGTTTATATACCATAATTTGTTCAGCCATTACCGAATTGTTGTACACCTCCTTTATTTCCAGGTCTTTACTATAACAAAAAGAGTGACTATAAGTATTTTGTACCTATTGATCCTTCTTTCTTTTATCTTTGTGGAATTAGGTCTAGATGAAAGCATATATCTTTTTTTTTCAGAGAAAATTGTAGGATGTTAGTAGAGCTAGAAGGGACCTCTGAGGTCATCTAGTTGAGCTCTCTTAATTTGCAAATGTTGAAAATGAGGCTAAAAAGGTTAAAGTGGAGTGCCTACAGAGACATTAGAAAATAATTTGTAACATCTATAAAAAATGTAAAACATATTTGTATTATCAGGCTAGTAGATAGCGATTGATGTAATGGAAAATTATTGGTAAAAAAAGGTTTAGTGTTGAGAAACAAAAAGTTCAGGCTCTTAAAAGTATATTAGGCTTGATTTATTCCATCTTCCTTTGGTGAAGTAGACTATTTTTCATCATTAGCATTTTAATTGTGTAGCAGTTTTGCTTCACAAAGGAGCTAATTCCCTCCATCAAAATAGATTGCAAATGATTTAGTTGATTACAGAATCATAAGTTAAGTGCTAGGAGGAACCTTAGAAGCATTCTACTTCAGCATCCTCTTTAAAGGGTGAGAAAACTAAGGAAAAGTAACTCAAATAAAAGTTTTAAATAGCAAAACTGGGATTTGAACTCAGGTTCTCTGACTTTCTACTGTACCAAGTTGCCTCTAAGAAAATAGCTTGTTGTTCAGTAGTTTCAGTTTTGTTCTACTCTTGATGATCACATTAGAGGTTTTCTTTGCAAAGATACTTGTGTGTTTTGCTGTTTCCTTCTCTAGTTCATTTTACAGATGAGGAAAATGAGGCAAACAGAGTTAAGCAACTTGTGTAGGGTCACATAACTAGTGTTTGAGACCAAATTTAGAAGATGTCTTCCTGTCTCCAAACCCAGTGCTCTATCCACTCTACCACATAGTTGCCCCATAAGATAATAAAATAATTACTAATTATTTTCTAGAACTAGATGAAATAATAACATTTATTTAAAAAAACAAAAGGTCAAGAATACCAAAGGATATACTGGGAAAAGGGTAAGGAAGGAGGTCTGGCAGTACCAGATTTCAAACTACAGTAAAAACAGTAATTATGAAAACTATATGGTACTGGTTAAGAAATAGAGGCATAGTAACCTTGTTTTCGACAAAGGTAAAATTCCAAGTTTTTGGAATAAGAATTCACTATTTGGTAAAATTATGGAGAAAACTAGAAAGCAGTTTGGCAGAAACTAGATAGGGAGCAGTATCTTACACCATTTTCCAAAATATGATCAAAATAGACACATGACTTAGGCATACAGGGAGATACTTTAAACAAATTAGAACAGAGAAAATATTACCTATCAGATTTATGAATAGGAGAATGTATTAATAAACAAGAGAAAGAAAACATTGTAAAATATAAGATGGATAATTTTGAATACATTAAATTGAAAAGGTTTTGTACAAATAAAAATAATATAGCCAAGATTAGAAGAAAAACAATAAGTTGGGGAAATTTTAATAGCTTTTATGGATGGAAGTCTCATACATAAAATATATAAAGAACTTTTTCAAATATATAAGATTATGAACCATTTCCCAAATGAAAAATCATCAAAAGATATGAATAGACAGTTCTTGGATAAAGACATCAAAGTTACATATAACAATATGAAATTATGCTCTAAATCATTATTTATTAGAGAAATGTAAATCAAAACAACTCTGATATCTCACACCTATTAGATTGGCAAAAATGACAAATGTTGGAGAGAATGTGGACAAATAAGGTTACTGATACATTATCAGTGGAATTGTGAACTGATCCAACCATTCTGGAGAGCAATCTGGACTTATAATTATAAAATTGTGTATATCTTTTGTCTCAGTAATAATACTATTAGTTTTATTTCATAAGATGATCAAAGAAAAAGGAAAAGAAACTATATATTCTAAAATACTTATAGCAGCACTTTTTGTAGTGGCAAAGAACTGGAAACTGAAGGAATGTCCATCAATTAGGAAATGGATGAACAAGTTGTGGTATAAGGGACTCCTAAAGAAAAAGGATATCTACTGCCATAGAAGAAGCAGCAGACATACAGATTGAAAAAAATCTTCATTTTCTTTCCTCTATGAATTTTTCTCTTGTGTAAGCAATATGTTTCTTATTTTACATGTTAAACAAGGAAACATGTATTGTATGATAATATATGTATAACTTATGTCATATTATCTGCTTTTAGGAGGGAAGGAAGTGGGGGAGGAATGAGACAGATTTTTGGACATATCTAAGTGAGAATTTGTTTCTCTTGGCTAAGAACATGTGTCATAAGTACCTATACATGTATCATAATTACATATGTGAAACAAGTCATATGTATTATATTATTGTTATGTAACATATAATATTGTATTATGTGTAAAAATAGTAACAAAAAAGATAATTCCTAGGGAATTATTTGAAGCACAAAGAAGTTAAATTTCCCAGGGTAACTCAACTAAGCAGTGTGTTAGAAAGAGCAAGGTGGATAGAGAGCCAGATCTAAGACAGAAAGTCTTGGGTTGAAATCTGGCCTCAGATACTTCCCAAGTAAAGCTGTGTGACCCAGGGCAAGTCACTAAACCCCAATTGCCTAGCCCTTATCATTCTTCCACTTTTGAACCAATACTTAATAGCAATTCTAAGACAGAAGATAAGAATTTTTTTTAAGTATGAGGGGCAGGATCTGATCCTAGTTATTCCCAACTCTAAGATCTTCACTTTATCCACTATACCATGATACTTCTAAATGCTAAAACAGTGTGTGTGTGTGTGTGTGTGTGTGTGTGTGTGTGTGTAGAAATACGAATAGAATATAATAAATTTGTATAATAGCAGTGACCTATACTATTGAGTGAGCAGCAAGGTGGCACAGAGAAGAGAGCAGCAGGGCCTAGAGTCAGAAAGAGAGAGAGAAAGAAAGAAAAAAGAGAAAGACAGAAAGAGAAAAAAGAGAGAGAAAGAAATAGAGACAAAAGAAAGGAAGAAAGAAAGAG
>NW_025370569.1:0-4108 GCF_016433145.1 Gracilinanus agilis | reverse complement strand
TGTGTACCCCAAAGAGATAACAAAGAAAAATACTTGTACAAAAATATTTATAGCTGAGCTCTTTGTGGTGGCAGAAAACTGGAAAATGAAGGGATGTCCCTCGATTCAGGAATGGCTGAACAAATTGTGGTATATGATGGTGATGGAATACTATTATGCTATACGGATTGATGATCTGGAGGATTTCTATATGAATTGTCAGAAACTCAATGAACTGATGAAAAGTGAAATGAGCAGAACTAGGAGAACATTGTACACAGAAAATAAAACATTGTAGAACAATTCAATGTAATGGACTTTGCTACTAGTCACAATGCAACAAGTCAGGTCACTCCTGAAGGACTTATGGGAAAGGAAAAAAAAATCCACATTGAAAGAAAGAACTATGGGAGTAGAAATGCAAAAGCAAAACACATGACATCACTTATCACATGTATATATGGGTATGTGATTTAGGGTTTTGGCTTTAAAAAATTGCTCTATAGCAAAAATGAATAATATGGACAGGCGTCAAGTGACAACATTTGTACAATCCAGTGGAATTGCTTGTTGGCTCTGGGAGGAGGGAGGGAAGAAGGGAGGGAGAGAAAATAAATCACGTAAACATAGAAAAATATTTTTTAAAATTAATAATACAAAATTAAAAAAAATAAAAGTTTAGAGTTCTACTCAGATGTCTCATTATGGCTTGTGAATAATTTGGGTTTTTTTTCAGTGACCAAGTCAAAAATCTCAGCTCTTTTATAGAAAGGTTTTAAGTGTGTCCCTAATGACAAAATAGTGTGGCTGAAAAATAGTAGTTACAGTCAGATGGACTCATCACCAGCATGGCCATAGGGTGGTAAAACTTTTTAATCATAAAATCTCTAAAATCTCTCAAAAGGTAAGCTATAGGTGGGTAATAGCCTTTGTTTGGAGAGAGAGCATCTATATCTTTATTATTTGGGTTGCTTTTTTTTACTTTTTTTCCCCTTTATTTTATTCCAGTGACAAATTTACACATAAATGTTTCAAGGTTACATGATTCATGTTGTCTCCCTCTGCTCTTCCCTTCCCCTCCCAGAGCTGACAAGCAATTTCACTGGGTTATACATGTATAATCACTCAAAACCTGTTTCCATATTATTCATTGAGGGCATCTATATCAACAAATAACAGAACCTTGAACTATTGAAAGAGTTAAAAGTATGCACAGTAAGCACAGCAGAGCCAAGGAATATCAGGTCTGCCCATTATTTTAGTTTCCAGCATGCATTTTGGATGAATAGAGGCCTTTTGAAAACCTATAAAAAGTTGGGGATACTAATACTGTATTCAGTAAGGTAGGTTGCACACAGGTGGGTTGCTGGGCAAGGTTCCCTAAATCCAACCCTCCTAACCTTTTGAAAGCCAAGCCTGCAGTATCCAATGCCGTTCCAGTCTCCAGGGCAGGGAGGGCTGCCAATTGTGCAGAATTCTGCCAGATTGTGTGGTTCTTTTATTAGGTGGATGAATGTCTACCAGAGACTACGGTGAAAACCACCAGACCTAGCCTGGGTTTGAACAAACATTTCCAAGGTGAAAGTTAAATATATTATCATTCACTATTTCTCATAATTATAGTTTTATTGGTTAACCCACCTGAAATTTTCCTTCCTCTATAGATAACCTCTCTGGAATAGTTATACAAAGAAGTTACTTAAGTGGATGAGGTGTGAATGTTTCAGGAGGCTGTCAAGAGAGAGGTTACACGTGCAATCTATTTGGTGGATTTTACTGGTTTTAAAAGAGTTGTTTTACCAAGTGGTGTCATGGCATGCGGACTTAGGCAACTGCTTATTTATTTTTGGTGAGGGGGACAGTACTGTGATTTCTTTGGCTCGGGTAACTCAATGCATGCTAAGAGATTACATGACTTGCTTAGGGTCACACAGCCAACATGTCTTAGAGGCACTATTTAAACTGACGTTATGGATTCCTAAATTGAGCTGATTATTTCAAGTTCTTTTAAAAATATGTTTTGTTTTTGTTAACATCACATTCATTTCCAAATATACTCCCTTAATCCTGAGAAAGATAACCTGGGCAGTTCAGCAAAACCAATCAACACATTGACAATATACGATGACCATTTTGGTACATTTCTTTTTGTCTTTGACTTTCTTGGGTATATACCTAGCAATGAGATAAGGGGATTGATTTTTATGGCTACTTCAAGAAATTTACTTTGAATGAGTTTTAAAAAAATATTTATAATCATATCCCTTTATTATAGCTGATGGAAAATGATTTGAAATAAGATAGAATTCAGCTGTATTCTTATTTTAGCCTTTAAGTTGGGTAAAATGGGGAGTTTTTTGTTACATTTTTAGTTTACAGAGTAATTATAGTGGCATTGATAAAGCAAAGCTGATGTTTTTTCACTTCCGTCTTTTAGAATCTCCGGCTTCTTTTAAGACTCAACCTAAGTGTTATTTTCTGCAGAAAGCTTTTCCTGACTCCTCCAGCTTCACACTACCTTTCCATCCAAGTTTATTTTGTATCCATCTTGGAAGAGTCTAATATAAACATATATTTTGTGTTGTGTCCCCCAATAGGATATAAGCTCCCTGAGGGCAGGGACTGTTTGTTTTTTGTCTTCATATTCCCTGAGCTATGCATGGCACATGGTAGGTTGGCCATTAATAAGTATTTGTTGATTGTTTGATTAATTTATTCAAAGCAACTGATGAACTTTTGCCTCTTTGAATTTGCGATTTATAAAATTACAGTCATATCTGTTTACAATATAAATGCAAATTGTTCTAATATAAATGCATATTTGTATTTATGTTATGTGGGGCAGATTCTAAACTTCTGGTAGCAGACTTTGTGTTGATACAGTAGTCAGTTCAAATTTCACCTCTGCTGCTTACCACCTGTGTGACACAACTTCTCTGGGCCTCAGTTCCCACATCTGTAAAATAAGAGATTTGGAAACAACCTCTGAGGTTCCCTTCATCTTTAGATCTGTAATCCTAATTGTATCCTGTTGCCTAACCCTAAGGCACTCACTAGATCTCAGGGCTCTGAAGACACATTCTAATTAGTTTAAATTACTGACTTAAACTTCTGGGGGATAATATTCAGTCAAATCACTAACCCCCTGGATGGCATCCAGAAGTTAGATGTATACAGATGCAAAATAGCTCTTGTGACTATGTGGTGTAATAGAAAAAATAGATTTAGAATTCAGGGTTTGGGGTTCTACTTTTGGTTCTGTTAGAGTGGGATTTATAGTGCTATCTATGAAGACATTAAGCATTTTTAAAATCAGTAAACAATTTTATTTACCTTTTAATATATGATTACCCACTTCAATCCCATTTGATTTCTGGGAACCTTTTGGCAAGTCACTACTCCTTTGTGACCCTCTTCCTCATATGTTAAATTAAGGACTTGGACTACAATGGTCTTTAAGGTCCTTTACAGTTCTAATTACTAGGATTTTCCTTCCTTCCTTCCTTCCTTCCTTCCTTCCTTCCTTCNAAAAATTAATTACCTTGCTGAATACGACATCAATTTTATCTCAGGCAATGGAAGCCAGAGGTCCTTGAGGCATAAGGTATAAAGGGCAAGTAATTGACAATGTTTTGAAGAAGAGAGGAGGTATGTCAGACTGAATCCAGATGAAACATAGACAATTTTCAATTGAAACTCTAAAATAAGCTGAAAAATATATTGGAGGTTCAATAAGAATGAAAATATCAGGAACTCAGAGCTAGATGAAAAAAAAAATGAACTGATGGGTATGACAGATCCTTAGTGCTTCTTTAATTGGCATTTAAGTAAATATTAGTTATTTTGAAAAAAATTTGTTTTTTGGCAATTTGGATTTCTTTACTTGAACTTTATTAAAGGCTTATATAGATATAAAAGTGACAAAGTATGTTCTCTCATGATACCTAAAAGTATGTGCCAAAAATAATTTTTCCATACTGCTCATTTATAACAGAACTACAGTTTCCAATTCACCATGTAGCCTCTCTATAATTAGTTATATTTATACTTACTAAATATAATTAACTTTATGTGGACTTTTTTTCTTCCTTCTTTCCTTCCTTCCTTCCTTCCTTCCTTCCTTCCTTCC
>NW_025370568.1:0-3179 GCF_016433145.1 Gracilinanus agilis | reverse complement strand
CGGCCCGCCAGGCGGGGGCCGCGGGGAGGGGGGAAGCGCTGCCCTGGGCGCTGGGCTGCCGCGGGCGGCCGGGAGCTCCCGAGGGCGCTGAGGTAAGGAGGGGGACCCCCACGGCTCCCCTCGCCCCGCCCCCCCATCTTCAGGGTCCCCGCGCAGGAGGTGGGCTCGAGCAGGCGGTTCCGGGGAACGTGAGTCCTGAAATTTTTATTGTTTCTAGAGGCGCGAAGTTAAAAGGAGCCAGGCGAGGGGAGGAAGCTTTGATTTTTCTCTCTCTGGGTCCTGGCCCAGGTGGACTGAAGAACTGGGGGAAAGTTAGGAGGAAGAGAAGGAGGAGGAGGAAAGCGCTCCGCTAGCTGGTGGAGGTCCAGGGTTGGGAAGCAACGAGGGGAGCGCTTCCCCAGCTCGCACCCCACCCCTCCAAGATGCCCTCTCCCAGGGGGGAAAAGCAGCCCCCTATACATTACACACACGCAAAGATATAGATATGTCTCTCTCTAGAGGTAGAGATAGATAGATAGATAGATAGATAGATAGATAGATAGATAGATAGANAGAGATAGATAGATAGATAGATAGATAGATAGATAGATAGATAGATAGATAGATAGATAATGTAGTGGGGGTGGGGGGAGTAGATCTAGGGGAAGGACCTGCCCACGGGCCTTTACTTAACTTCTCTCATTCCCCTGCTTGGCAAATGAAGCATTTGGACTAGCGGGCACCTGGCACATGCTCGGGCGGTGGGAGCTGTGCCGGAGGCCCCTTGAGTACCCATTGGAGTTGGGCATTGCTTCCTTGCCCCAGTCCCCAGCGCACCCTAGGCGGGCAGCTTTCTACTGGGAGCCCGTGGCAGGATGGCAGCACTCGGGGAGGGGAAGGGGTCAGATGGGATCTTTCTGCTCTGATTTATGCCCCGGAATCCTGTCCAATTGTTTTAGTCGGCTATTTGCTCATTCATTTCTGTATCCCCAGCAAAAGAAAGGTGACATCAGCAGGGAATAGGGGGGAGATGAGGAGGGTGCCTTGCTGGGTAAGTTGGGTTGATCTGATGATTAAAGGGCACATTGCCCTGTTGGATTAGAGACTTCTCCTGCTCATCCTAGACTAGCCAGACCTGAGGCCTGTGGGTAGAAGAGTGGGAAAAGAGCAGCTCTTGGACTAGCCCTGGGAGTAAAACCTAGTTAGTAGGAGTGCCCTTCTTTTCCTCAGCAAATAGAGTTTTGGTGGGAGGGGTACCCAGCTGAGAACTTTTCCCCTGACAACTTCTCTGGAGACCTTCCATGCTCTTACACCTTAAAGGGGAAAAAAAAAAAAATCTAGATCCATGACAGGGAACTCACTGTGAGGAATTCCCTCCTCTCTTCCAAAGCTATATTACAACTTAGGTAGCCTTAGAGTCACCAATAGTTAAGTGACTTGTCCATGGTCACAAAGTGTGCTTCCAAGATAGTATTTGTACCCACATCTTGACCCCCAGCTCATCCACTATGCCATGCTGAGCCTGGGTGCTTAATACATGTTTACTGAACAGGGAAGGCAGAAGAAGAAGCACTGACCTTGGAGCACAGAATTTGGTGTCACTGAAACTCAGAACAGGGTCTGTAACTAGGGTCTCCCCAACACCTGGCCTGGAGTTCTTGCCATGGTTGCAGAAGCTACCGTAATGATGTTATCCCAGGTAGAAGAACTCCCTGAGCCTCACTGCTCAATTGGTCTCCAGCTGCCCACACAACTTTAATTCCATTTGGTCCTAAAGTTGCCTGCCTCTGCCACTTCCCTCTATGACCTTGAACAAGTCACTTAAATTCTCCTGCCCCTCGTTCCCTCAGGCAAAATGAAGGAGCCTGACTAGATGTCCTATAAGGTTTCTCCAAGATTCTAGGAAGTGAACCACCAAGCAGGACCAGGGTCTGTTCCGGGGAGAGAAGGGAACAAGAGTGAAAAGGCAACTAAAAACCTCCCCCCTCCCCATCCCTCCCCACCAGTTTTGCTCCACTCTGCCCAAAAGCAAGGGCTGAGAGGATGATTCTCAGACCCCAGAGGAGTAGAAAATACCAGTTCGGAAATCAGAAGATTTAGGCTGGAATGCTAACTCTGCTGTTTACTCCTTTGGAACTCCAGGAAATCATTTCTCTTTGAGTCTTAGTTCAGTCATCAGTAAAATGAGGGAATTTGATGTCTTCTAAAGACCCTCTTGGCAGTATCTGTGGGTTACTATTTTCCTACTAGTTCTCTCCACCCCAACTCTTTGAAGCTTAAAGATAGTCAATATTTAACAACCAGCTCTTTAGGGGAGGAAATTGTATGCCCAACATACTTTTAAGTTTAATTTGCAATATTCACATTTTCTACATTGCTTGCTTAACAAAAGAATAAGTCCTGATTTGCAGAAAAAGAAACAGTGGGCTCCAGAGCCAGTAAGAACTGGATACAGCTCACCCCCTGAAGGTTTCTCCCAAGTCTATAGGCCAGGCTTGATTCCTAGTCAGTGCTGGGGCTGTCAGTCTTTGCATCCCAACCCTCTCCCATCAATCTCTTCTTTTCTATTATCTGTGCCACAATCTCTTACCGAATTCTAGGAATTCAGCATTATTTAGGTTTTAGTTCACAAATAGCCCCATAGTTAGTTACCTGGAAGTCCTGGAATGATGAACCTCCTCACTGCCCCTTCTCATTGAAGAGACTCAGTTTTCCTAGCTGGATAATGGGAAGGTTACAGTGTCACATGCTCTTTCTTCTTCTTCTGCCAATTCCACTCCATTCCCCTACCTGCAGAAGGTAGAATAGAATCAGAGTTGTGACCCAGGATCCTTCGACTCTGGAGTAGGATACCCAAATCAAGGAATAAATATGTATATATGCATATATTATACACATACTTAACATATATCTAGAAATTGTTTTTTTAGTCATTTTCAGTCATGTCTGACTCTTTGTGATCCCATTTGCAGTTTTCTTGTTAGAGATACTGGAATGATTTGCCATTTCCTTTCCAGCTTATTTTACAGATGAGAAAACTAAGGTAAATGGTGTTAAGTGACTTTCCCTGGATCACACAGTAAATTCGGGAGGCTAGATTTGAACTCAGGAAGATGAGTCTTCCTGACTCCAGGCCCAACACTCATTTACTGTGCCACCGAACTGCTCCATGTTTATATATATATATATATATATATATA
>NW_025370567.1:0-1642 GCF_016433145.1 Gracilinanus agilis | reverse complement strand
CAGGATTATAAAGGAAACCAATTGTGTTGAAATAAAGATGTAATTTTTTTTCCCATTCAAGTTCAAGGACCTCCAGAAATCTAATCACAGCCTCCAAATTCAAGAACCCTGATCTAATCTAACTCCTTTATTTAACTGATAAGGAACAAAAGGTCCAGAAAAAGGAAATAACTTTAACAAGTTCATACAGGAAGTAAGGAGCAGAGTCAGGATGTAAATTTAGATCCTCTGCTTCCACAGGCAGGGTTTTTTTTTCCCTTGGCACTCTCTTACCCAGGGGGCAAACTCTCATTTAAATTTTGTATTTTGTGACTGTGTTCTATTTCCATACCAAAGAGGAGCTGACTGACCTTACATTTTAGCTGTGCCTTTACAGGAGGAAAAAAAGGCAGAGCTTTAGTTCCCCGAAGTGAAAGCTCAGCCCTAAATAGCCTAACCACCCAAGGGGGCTTCCCAGAGTTTCTAACTTTGAGTCAGTAAGGGAGTGAGTCTGCCGAGTATTTCTTTTAAGCCACATTTCTTTTAGGGAAGTGAAACAGAGCATAGGAAGACTCCACAGGACAGGTAGGGATTTTTCTTATGGGGTTTTGGGAGGTTGCTTGCAAGTTCGAGGTTTCTCTGGGGTACAGTAACACATCTAGAGAGGCAGAGTGCCATAACAGATAGAGTACTGGACTTGGAATCAGGAAGACCTTCAATCAACTCTTGCCTTAGTCACTAAATAGCTGTGTGACCCTGGACAATTTACTTAATCTTGCTACACCCAGATTTTCTCATCTATAAAATGGGGATAATAATAGTACCTTCCTCACAGGGTTGTTGTAAGGATTAATATTATACATAAAAGACTTTGCAAAGCATAACAGGATATACAAATGTGAGTTACTTTTTTTGTATAGATCCAATTCTTGTTGTAAGACTCAAAGGAGAATGTAAAACACTTGGTAAACTTTAAAGCATTATATAAGCAGTTCTTTTTGTTGATGTGTCTGTGCATTCAGAAAAGCTGAAAACGGGAACTCCTGCTTTTGGGTAACACTCCAGAATAACTGCTTTTAGTAATATAGAAATGGTGTCATATGTTTACAAAGGTTTTTCATAAATGTCATTTCTGATCTCTGAGTGATTTTTTTTAGCATTTTGTAGATGAAGAAACTAAAGTTCAGAGAGGTAGTAACATTCCTAGAGCCAAGGATTTGAATGAAGATTTTCTAGTTTGGGGCTTAGTGTGCTTTCTACAATGCTATGTGCCAGTAATTCAAAATATTTAGAAGATGATGTTTGCTGCAGTCCAGAATATGTGTTGGGTCTATGCATATACAGCCAGTATGGTCATTTTGAATGAGTCATTGTCTACATGGGCAACAGAGACAGGTGTATTTCTAAAGCAAAGGGGTCATTTTAGTCCTCAAAATTCATTATGAGGGGCAGCTGGATGGCTCAGTGGATTGAAAGCCAGGCCTAGAGATGGGAGGTCCTGGTTCAAATCTGGCTTCACACACTTCCTAGTTGTGTGATCCTGGGCAAGTCACTTAACCTCCATTGCCCATCTCTTACCACTCTTACCACCAAGAAGAAGAAGAAGAAGAAGAAGAAGAAGAAGAAGAAGGAGGAGGAGGAGGAGGAGAAGGAGGAGGAGGAG
>NW_025370566.1:0-3220 GCF_016433145.1 Gracilinanus agilis | reverse complement strand
GAGAGAGAGAGAGAGAGAGAGAGAGAGAAAGAGAGAGAGAGAGAGAGAGAATGCCCAGTGTTTGCTGGGCCCATTGACAATGAGCCAATTAGGGGGCAATTCCCTTTGACATGCAAGTTTACATTCAAAATGCTTGTGTTCAACCCCCCACAGTTCAATCAATTATACTTCAAAGTTAATGCTGGATCTTCTGATGCTGTGGATATTTTCTTTGGGCAACTTCATGGTGTCTTCTTCAAACAGTTCATTTTCTGGATTCAAGGAGTTAACAAGCTTTTTTCCCTGAAAATTTTGATTTTTTGACAATTATACAGCTCCTCTCCCTGTACATGTGATGTGATGACATATGTAAATTTCTTTGTAAACCTTAAAGTGTTACATAAGTACTAGCTATTATTATTGTGTTCTTATCCTTTTGTTATTCCTTTGCTTTAAACTTTGAATGTCCTTTGCCCCCTCCCCTTAATAAGTGGAAATCTCACTTGTTTTTTAAAAATATAGATGAAATGATATCCCACTCCATGAAAATTTTCTCCAATTCCTCAAAATGAGAGTCGCCTTATTATCTTCCAATTGAACAAGGTGTTTTCCTTTAGGTGATTAATATGTATCATTCTATGCTATAATTAATTGTAGATGGCCCCAATTTTTTTTATTAGAATGTTAACAACAACTTTTTTGTCATCCTTTGAATATTACAAATGTTCTTTCCCCAGGTAGCTTTGAAGAAAGGGCAATACAAACATTGTTATCCCTTTCATACATCTGGGGAAAATGTTAGAAAGATTAAGTGACTTGTCCAAGGACACATTACTAAGGTCAAGGTCACATAATTAAGCATCAGAGCTGGATCTTAAAATACAGACTTCCAACATCTGATTTAGTATTCTTTTTTTCTACAACATGTTGACTACATACACAAATATAGGGACTGCCTTGTTTGATTTTTAAAATTCTCTCCACAACTAAATTTGGCACTTATATATTTCATAATTATTGTAGTTGTTAAAGACTGACTGTACAGAAGGATATTTTTCTTTCTTATTTCCAACCTCCACTAGTCAAGCCTAAAAAGACTTTCAACATAAGGTTTCTTAATAGATATATGTATATATGCATGTATAAAGTTTAATTTAATTTAATTTTCCCCAATTACCTATAAAAACAATTCCCTACATTTTAAAAAGAATTTTGAGTTTCAAATTTTCTCCTTCCCTCCCTTTTCCCTCACCCCTCGCTGAGATGTTAAGGAAGATGATACATATTTTTAAATGACTGTTAACTTCCTCATTCATCAATCAACAGACATTTATTAAGCACCTACTAAATGCCAGCTAACATTGTGAATGCTGCTAAAGAAACTAGATAAAAGCAAAAAAGCCCCTACCTTCAAGGAGCTCACATTCTATCAAGGAAGAGACTAGATATGCATATATAAGTACATCCAAAAATTAAAAAAAGGAAACGAGCTTTAATGGAGTCATGTATAAAGAACTATCTTCAAAGGCAGGAATACTTAAGTTTGAGACTTGCTTCTGGCACATATAGAGTCTGTGACTCTGTTGTCATGCCCTCATCAACAGATAGTGAGGTGTACAAAAGATGCTGATTCACAATTTTAAAGAATGTTTTCTTTTCTGAGAGATACTTCTTCCAATAAAATAAAAAGGCTAATTCTTATCTTTCTACAAAATAAATTCAGGAGAAAAAATAAATTAATTTCAGAGAAATATTTTTGAAGGCAAGAAAAGACAAAGCAACTTAAAAGGACCAGGAAAAGCCTCGTGTAAGAGGTAATATTTGAACTTAACTTTGAAAAAAACTAGAGAATCTAAGTAGAAATGAGGAAGGACATTCCAGCCTGCAAGAAGACATAGGTGAAGGTGAAATGTCATATAAAAGAAATGGCAAAGGACCAGTTAAATCGGTTGAAATTAAGTAATCTCAAATCCTTTGCTCTAGTCAAAAATAGGGATCCTGCATAAGTCATATGTATCTCACACAAGTCCTATCTTTATTCTCAGAATCAGAGGACTTAAAGTTGGAACTGATCTCAGCCACAATGTAATTCTTCTCACACCCTAAATCCTTGCTATAACATATTAAACAAGTGGTCATTAAGTCTCTGATTGAAGATATAGAGTAGAAGTTTATTTTACTTTTGCATCACTCTAATTATTAATAAGATTTCCTCCTGGTAACAAGCCTATATTTACCTCAGCACCTTTAATTATGTCATCCCTTAGGAGGACTGGCTTATGCCTAGGTCCTAACTAACAAAGTGACTCCCATGTTTAATCATTAACTGACTAGCTTTAATACCAGGAAGTTTCTACGTACTGTTGTGAGGAAGATTAATAAATTAGTATTTAGGAGGCTTAGCAAGCAGGGCTGAAGGATTCTAAATGGAATGGGGAAGCAGGAAGTGTTGCTTCTCTCTCTGAAAGGGGCTCCATGTTGGCTGGGGACAAGTTGTAACTGACCCCTGGGAGACCTCAGAGGAAGTGGAATAGCCACTGTCCCTGCCATACTTCAGTACTCAATAATTGGCTTGGTCAGCTAGGTTTAGGGTTAGAAATGTATGGTTAACAAATTATCATTGAGGCAGCTATGTAGCTCAGTAGATAGAAAACCAAGCCTGGAGATGGGAGGTCCTGGGTTTAAATTTGACTTCAGATACTTCCTAACTGGCAAGTCACTTAACCCCAATTGCCTAGCCCTTGTCACTCTTCTGCCTCAGAACCAATATTAAGTATCAATTTTAAGACAGAAGGTAAGAGTTAATATAAATATAGATATAGTTTTAGCAAACTTCATCCAATTCAGGTATGTAAAATTAGCAAATTTTGCTAATCACAATGCTCATATGGTCAGTAATGGGGGTAGGAAGCTCAGTCCAGACCACCCCCTGATTGACTATCCCTAAGGTCCCCCTTGAGCTTATTCTCTGTGGCTGCCTAGTAGGCAGATACCCAGAGATCTGGATTTTCAGTGTACATATCTGTCTTAGCCACCATCACACATCTGTGAAATTATAATTCTTGGGAGCCTCACACTTATATGCCTATGAATGATAAACTGACTGACTTGTGATCATTTGAGCACCTTCTCAGTTACTCTTAACCCATCTTCTCCATATACACCCTTGCTTGAAACACTCATCCCATTTGTTTTTACTTGTTCAGTTCCTTCCTGCCTCTAACTTGAGTTAGGCTGCCTT
>NW_025370565.1:0-6609 GCF_016433145.1 Gracilinanus agilis | reverse complement strand
AGAGACAGAGAGAGAGAGACAGAGAGACAGAGAGACAGAGAGACAGAGACAGAGACAGAGACAGAGACAGAAAACACGACTTTGGAAGCTTCAAACATATAGGAAAACCAGTTCCTCAACATGTCTCTGATTTCCAACTTTCCTCCCTAGAGGCTTAGGGAAATTTCCTCTTTGGTAAAATTGGGGTTTCTCTCTTGCTTTGAGCTAAGACCTCACCTCACTTTCAGCAAAGAGCTCATTCAGTCTTAATCACTTTCTAGTTTATTTTGAGCTGTAGAACTCCAATTTCTGTTTGCTATCTCCTTGGATAAATGAGCTTACTTGGTTACCTATTTGTGATAACCTTGTATTTGAAAAGGAGTTCAATGAGCCAGTATAAGTCTATGGATGTAAACTTTGGTTCCCTTCCCCCTTAAGGGATAGTGACCATGGAAGTGTTTTGGGGTTGTTTTTTTGAGCCAAAATTGTACTGCATTATCAGTAATATTTATGGAGACATATCATTTTAGCACAGTATCCTTTTCTTATATTGCAGACAAGAGCTCCCAGTCTTATGACATTTCTCCTCTTCTCTTCAAGGCAAGAGTCATAATCTCCCTTGGAGAGGAATCAGCTAGATTCTAGAGCTATCTGTCAATGCCTCCTGAAAATGACATGAAAATTACATGGCTTGTCTAAGCCATATGGATATAGCTCTCTTACATGAGTAACACATACCTTATGTTTTTATACTCTCGCACTTGGTGATCTCATTGGCTCCCATGAGTTTGGTAATCATCTCTATATAGGTAGTTCTCAGATCTATATATCCAGTCATAGTTTTATTTCTGAAAGTTCTGTACCAAATTTCTGCTGGTCATTTTCCACCTACATGTCCTATAGGCATCTTGAACTCAACATACCCAAAACATAACTCATAATTCCACAAAAATACATCTTTCCAGGGGGCAGCTGGGTGGCTCAGTGGATTGAGAGTCAGGACTAGAGACAGAAAGTCCTGGGTTCAAATCTGACCTCAGACCCTTCCTAGCTGTGTGACTCTGGGCGAGTCACTTAGCCCCCATTGCCTAGCCATTACTGCTCTTCTGCCTTGGAACCAATACATAGTAGTGATTCTAAGATGGAAAGTAAGGGTTTAAAAACCCCATCTTTCCTTCAAATCCATATCCCATCTTATCCAATAGATTGCTACTTCTATCCCTCCCTTTTTCACACATCTTCTATTTTTCTTCATCTACTGATTCCTTCTCTATTACCTACAAAATGCTAATGCCTCCTTTGTCATCAAAAAGTCCTCACTTGATCCTTCCACATTCCCTATCATCCTATATTTCTTCTGCTCCTTGAGGGTAAACTCAATGAAAAGGCAACAATAGGAGCTTCTATTTCTCCTCCTCTCATTCTTCTCTTTACTCCCTACAATCTGACTAACTACCTCATCGTTCAAGTGAAAGTCTCTCCAAAGTTACTAATGATCTCCTAATTTGCAAATCAAATGACCTCTTCTCAAAATGACCTCTTGGAACCCTCTTTGATACTTTCTTCTTTCTAGGTTTTCCACACTCTCTCCTGGTTCTCCTCAGGTCTGACACTTCTTTTCAGTCTTGTTTGCTGAATCCTTGTTCAGATGATAACCACTGTGCCCCACAGTGCTCTGTCCTGGGTCCTCTTCTCTTCTCCCATTTTACTGCCTCATTTGATGATCTAATCCAGTGATGGGCAAACTTTTTAAAGAGGAGGCCAAAGGAAAGGAAATGCTCAGCTGTCAGTCTGTTTCTAAGGCAACTCTTTCGAAGTTTCATTGTATTGTATCCTACTCATTGTATTCATCAGATTAGGAATAATGTTGCATGGCTGGATAGGACATTTCAGGGGGCTGTAGTTTGCCCATCTCTGATCTAATCAGTTCTTATGGACTTAATTATTACCTTATCTACAACTACCTTTCAGATTTCTCAGACTGGATATCCAGTAGACAGCTTAAACTCAACATGTTTATTCCCCCCCCCCCAATAGTCCCTACTTCCAAATTTTCTTATAACCACTGAGGACACCACCATTCTCTCAGTGCCCCAAACCACAACCTAGGTGTAATCCTCCACTCCTCACTGTCTCTCACTCGCCTATAGCCAATCTATTACAAAGACCAGTCTGTTTCAGCTTTGCAACATCTCTTGAAAATACCCACTTATCTTTTCTGATACAGCTATCTCCTTGGTACAGATCCTCATCACCTCACAGTGGGACTGTTGCAAAAACTTGCTGGTTGATCCGTTTGCCATAAGTCTCTCACCAGTCCAGTCCATCCTCCATTCAGCCACCAAAGAAATTTACTTAAAGCACAGTCCTCCCATGTCATGCCCTATTCTCAATACACTCGTGATTTCCTATCACCTCTGGGACCAAATACAAAGTCCCTTTAAATGAACAGCACCATCTTTCCATTCTTTTTACATTTTGTTATTCCCCAGACAAAGCACACAATCTCTTGGCTCTGGGTATTTTCTCTGGTTGTACACCATGTTGGAATGTTGTCCCCCTCCTCATCATGGTCTCCTGGTTTCCTAGACTTCCTTCAAGTCTGAGCTGAAGTCCCACTTTCTAAGAAGCAGAGGAAGTGAATGAAATTGTAGAAAAGTTAGATTTTAATAGATATCTGGAGAAACTTGAATAGGAATAAAATGGAATATACCTTCTTTTCAGCAGCATATGGTACATATACAAAACTGACCACATACTAGGGCATTAAAAACTTCACAACCAAATGCAGAAAAGCAGAAATAATAAATGCAACTTTTCAGATAGTAATGCAATAAAAATCATAATCAATAAGGGTTTGTGGAAAGGCAAACTAAAAATTAATTGGAAACTAAATAAACTAATTCTTCAAAATTGGTGGGTAGGCAATAAGGAAACTAAACTATCACTCTTCTTTTTTTATTTTTTTTACTCTTTTTATTTTTAAACCCTTATCTTCCATCTTAGAATAAATACTGTGTATTGGTTCTGACATAGAAGAGTGGCAAGGGCTAGACAATGGGGGCTAAATGTCTTGCCCAGGGTCACACAGCTAGGAAGTGTCTGAGGCCAGATTTGAACCTTGTTTCTAGGCCAGGCTCTCAATCCACTGAGACACTCAGCTGCCCCCTAACTATTACTTTTTGTAGATGATGTGATGGTACACTTAGAGAATCCTAGAAAATCAAGTAAAAAAACTAGATGAAATAATTAACAACCTTAGCAAAGTTGCAGGATACAAAATAAACCCACACAAATCATCAGCATGTCTATATTTTTCCAGCAAAACTGAGCAGCAAGAGTTAGAAAGAGAAAGTCCATTTAAAATCACTCTAGACAATATAAGATACTTGGGAGTCTAATTGCCAAACAAATGCAGGAATTATATGAACACAATTACAAAACACTTTTCACACAAACAAAGTTAGATCTAAACAATTGGATAAACATGAATTACTCATGGGTTGGGTGAGTTGATAAAATAAAAATTACAATCTTCCCTAAATTAATTTACGTTCTCAGTGCCATACCTATCAAACTATCAAAAAACTATTTTACAAAACTAGAAAAAATAATAAAAACCTTCATCTGGAAGAACAAGAAGTCAAGAATATCAAGGGAACTGATAAAAAAAGTGACGAATGGTGGCCTATTAGTATCAGATCTTAAACTGTACTATAAAGCAGTGATCATCAGAACAATCTGGTACTGGCTAAGAGATAGAAGGGCAGATCAATGGAATAGACTAAGGGTAAATGACCTCAGTAATCTAGTGTTTGGTAAACCCCCAAATCCCAGGTTTTTGAATAAGAACTCACTAATTGGCAGAAACTGCTGAGAAAATTGGAAAACAGTATGGCAAAAATTAGGTTTCAATTAATATCTCACACCCTATACCAAGATAAGGTCAAATGGGTATATGATTTAAACATAAAGAATGATATTATAAGTAAATTAGGAGAACATAGAATAGTTTACCTGTCAGATCTATGGAGAAGGGAAGATTTTATGACCAAACAAGAGGTAGAGAACTTTACAAGATGTAAAAGGAATAATTTTGATTATATTAAATTAAAACATTTTCACACAAACAAAACCAATGCAACCAAAATTAGAAGGGAAGCAACAAACTAGGACAATGTTTTTATAACAAATTTCTCTGATTAAGGTCTCATTTCTCAAATATATAAAGAATTAAGTCAAATTTATAGGAATCCAAGTCATTCCCCAATTGAGAAATGGTCAAAGTATATGAATAGGCAGTTTTCAGATGAAGAAATGTTCTAAATTCCTCTTGATTAGAGAAAATGCAAATTAAAACAACTCTGGGGAACTACCTCACACCTAGCAGATATATATAAATGCATGTCAGGCACTACATAGTGCCTGACATATAGTAGATGCTTATTAACTGACTGATTGAAAAATCTCCATTTCTCCTGATGGAACTGCCATCCTAGGTTTGCAGCTTTGGATTCATCTTTTTTATTTTAAACCATTACCTTCTGTCTTAGAATCCATACTAAGTACCAGTTCCAAGGAACAAGAGTGATAAGGGCTAGGCAATGGGGATTAAGTGACTTGCCCAGGATTACACAGCTAGGAAATATGTGAGGCCAGATTTAAACCCAGATCCTGCCATCTCCAAGTCTGGCATTCCTCTTTTTCTTTTTGCTCCTAATGCTCATAGCTTACTAATGCATCCTTCTTCCTCCCCACCTCTCTTTTCCCCAATCCATCCTCCAGTCTCAATCCCAGGCTCACAACTGTCAAATTGATATTCCTAAAACATAGATTTAACTGTGTCACCTCCTCTCATCCCCTCAGAAATCTTCAGTGACTCACTGTTACCTCTGAGACAAAATACAAACTCTAATATCAAGGCATTGAAAGGCCTCTATAGTCTGACTCCAGGTGGAGTCAGTTTTCCAGTTTTATATCATATACCTTTCTTTTACATACAATCTTTCTCCCTCTTCTGTAACTCTATCCAGTTGTTCCTGATGCCTATAATGCCCTTCTTCCTCACTTTCTATGTCTTAGAATTCTGTTTCTTTAAAAGCACAGCATAGGTGCTACCTCCTGGAAAAGGCACTTCCTTCCCCCAAGCTCTTCATGCCCTTTCCCTTTTAAAAACTGCTGTGCATATTATGTTTATAATAACCCTCTTGGATGGGATGCTACATACATATACTTATCTGCATATGTTGGCTCTACCCCCAGCCCCCAATACACACCCTTGAATATGGGCTCCTTGAGGGCAAGAACTCTTTCCTTTTTTTAATCTTCATTTCCCCAGCATCTAGTGCAATTCCTAAGTATGAAGTAGGCACTCAATAAATGTTGGATTAGACTGGACCTGAGTCCCCTGACTTTCAGTCTAAGGCTCATAGACTCAGGAAGGGAATTCAGAGGTAAGCTGGTCTAGCCTTTTCATTAAAAAAACTTTTTAAAAACTTTAATTCTTAAAAAACTCCTACCTTCCATCTTAGAATCAATATTATGTGTTAGTTCTAAAGCAGAAGAGTTGTAAGGATTATGCAATAGGGATTAAGTGACTTGCCTAGAGTCATTCAGTTAAGAAGTATCAAAGGTCATATTTGAACCCCAAACCTCCCACCTGCAGGTCTGGCTCTCTATCCACTGAGCCACCTACCTGCCCCTAATCCATAGCTTTTCATTTTGTAGATGAGGAAACTGAGGATCAAGAAGTTTAAGAAATTTACCTAAAATTTCACAGATCGTGTCAGGGGTAAGATTCGAACCCAGGTCTTCTGACTACACTGCAACGGTTCCTAACTTTTTTTGTGTCATTGACCCCTTTGATTATCTGGTGAAGCCTATGGATGCCATCTCAGAATGATATTTTTAAAAGCATAAAATTATATACATTGGATTTCCAAGGAAATCAAAGGTTAGTGAAACTAATGGCATCATTTCCCCCCTCATTCAAGTTCACAGATGACTCCCTTGAAATCTATCTCAGGGCCATGAACCCCAAGTTAAGAGCCTCTAGACTAGAGTTCTTTCTACTGTTCCAAGCTGTCCTTAATAACATTAGGTTACAGGACCCAAGGCAGAGCCAAGCACTTTCCAATGCAGTATTTATGTTATTGGGAAATGTGCCCTGGATTTTGATGTTTGGAGATTATTTACTCAGCTGTATTTAGTACTCTTCCAGCAATTACTTTGCTATGAGCTTGTGTGTGTAGCCCAGAGTGTTTTTAAGAGCCATTCTCACATCCTTATAATTGGCCTTTGTCAAAGGGGGATCTGAGGGATTGTCAGAGTTCTCTGCCTTCCCTCTGGGCCTGGTTCCTGTTGGTTTGTTCCAGGCTGGAGCCACCCCTGAGTCTCTGACTGCTTGGTATAGTGGATTTGTATGCATCCGTGTGTGTGTGTGTGTGTGTGTGTGTGTGTGTGTGTGTGTGTGTGTGTGAGAGAGAGAGAGAGAGAGAGAGAGAGAGAGAGAGAGAGAGAGAGAGAGTGGAGGNGAGAGAGAGAGAGAGAGAGAGAGAGAGAGAGAGAGAGAGAGAGAGAGAGTGGAGGAGGAGGAGGAGGGAGGAAGGGGAAGAGAGGGAGAGGGAGAGG
>NW_025370564.1:393-4012 GCF_016433145.1 Gracilinanus agilis | reverse complement strand
ATATTATATTATATTATATTATATATAAATTATAATATAATGAGTTACATAACATTAGTTATTTTAGTGCTAGATATGGGATTTGAACCCAGATCTTTCTCACTCAAGGTCCAACATGATATCATGACTCTGTGTGACTTTTTATTAGAATATTAAGACAAATGGCATTGGAAGAATTTGGAATTGTAACAGAGGGATCATAACCAAAAAGGCAGGTCTGATTTTTTTTAGTAATGATTTGAAGGGATTTAATTGCTTAAGTTAAGTTCAAGGAAACCAATGCTCTCAAAAGGGAAAACTACAAATTGCACGATAAATGAATCAGGAGATGAACAAAGAGAAGCTTGCTGAATCATTGGGAATGACTTTTTTCTTTTTTAAGCATAAAAATCAAGTCCCTAGTATGCTGGATTCTACCTCTCCCCACTGATATCAAATAAACCTAAGATAGGATGTGGCCTTTGAACCATTAAGTCATCACTGCAGTGATGTCAATCAAAAGTATTTGATTGCTTTTGTGAGTCAAGTTTCAAGGACAGGAAAGGTAATTATCAAAGGGAAGAGGAAAATCCTGTAGGGATGAATAATCTATGCTTTTATTTAGACAATAAAATACAGTAAGGATGATTCAGGAGCATTTCTTTGGAAGGACAACAAATCCTGTAATGATTCAATAAATAAGCAGAAGGAAAACTGGGCCCATGGAGATATGATACAGGTCAAGGAACAATATGAATTTAGTGCAACTATAAAAAAAGATTAAAGATTTTTTTCTTATTGATGGATTTGAGTTTTCTCATTGAAAGTTGTCTTTGGAAATAGTTACACGCTCCATTTATAACCCAGAACTCTTCCCGCAACAACCATGGAACTGACATTGGATCTTGTCCCTTCCCTATTCTGTAATTTGTAAGCTCTTAGATATGTCAGGTCAGGATAGTTGTGTTTTCTGTGTGTGTTTCTTTGAACAATGGAGTCCCATCATTCACATATTTATTTTGCATCCAGGATAATGACTGGGTGAAGAGAGATAGAGACAGAGAAAAAGACAGAGACAGAAAGGCACTCATTCCTCTCATTCCATCTAAAAAGGTTTTCATTTCAAATCCACCTGTGTTTAAAGGGAAGAAAGCAGTGGCCACTTTGCAAAAAGCCCCTTCCTCTTCATTAGTTTGCTGATATAACTGCCATTCAATTCGTAGTAGTTACTTCTATTTTTTAGTTTAAATTTAGCTAGTTATTTGTTTGTTTGTTACATTAAAATAGCCAGTTAGCTCCTTCCCTTCCTCCTTTCCCCTCATTAGAGAAGGCATCATTTGACAAAAAGATATAAAATAATGTCTTATTTGCATTTTTCAGTTCTTTTTTTAGAGGTGGACATACACGAGACACTTTTCAAACAATATTTCTGTTGCTGCAGATAATGTTTTCTTTGTTCCATTTACTCTTGATAATTTCATGTAGGCATTTCCATGTTTTTAAAAATTAATCTGCTAGTCATTTTTCTAAACCCTTACCTTCCATCTTAGACTCAATACTTAGTATTATTTAGCCAATAAAATACAGTAAGGATGATTCAGGAGAATTCCAGACAAAAGAATGGTAAGAACTAGGCAATTGGGGTTAAGCGACTTGCCCAAAGTTGAAGCCAGATTTTATTTTATTAAATTTTTTTAAATCCTTACTTTCAATCTTAAAATCAATACTGTATATTGGTTCTAAGACAGAAGAGCGGTAAGGGCTAGGCAATGGGGGTTAAGTGACTTACCCAAGGGCACACAGCTGGGAAATGTCTGAAGCCATATTTGAACCCAAGGCTTCCCATCTCTAGGACCGGCTCTCAATCCACTGAACCACCCAGCTGTCTTCTGAAGCCAGATTTTTAACCCAGGCCTCTCATCTCTAGGCCTGGCTCTCCTTCCACTGAGCCACCTAGCTGCCCCTGCTTATCATTTCTTAAAACGCAATAGTATTCCATCACAGTCATACACCACGACTTGTTTAGCCCATCTCCAATTGATGGGCATCCCCTCAGTTTCCAGTTCTTTATCACCACAAAAAGAATTGCCATAAATATTTTAGAACAGATAGGTTCTTTTTGTTTTTGAGAGCACAGAACTCTGATCTTAGACTAACTGAATTAAGCAGGAAAAGTAGTCAAATTAGTACTAAAACATAAAACCGAGTCTTCTACAAGTCCTGATTCCTGCCTTTTTCCTATAGCAGGAAAACAAAATATATCTTTAATCGTTTCTATAGGAACCTTCTCAGAGCCATCTGCTTTCTAATACAAAGCACATTCTTTTTTTCCAGAGATCCTAACTCCTTGCCAGCTACAACTGTTTAAAGATGCTGTACTCTGTGCATGATTTTCAAAGATAATTTTAATTTCACTTTTTGCCTAACATGCTGATTTTAAGAAATACTCCTGGGCTTCCGGGTTAAGATGGCGGCAGAGTAAGAAGCAGCTCTAAACCTCTCCTGACCGAAACACACAAAACTCCTCAAGGGGACATAAAAACAAGTCCAGACGAACGGAGGAACCCCACAACAGGACACAGCGTGGAAGGTACGTGGAATCGAGACATTTCCAAGCTAAAAAGGGCTCTCACTCAAGCGCAAGCTGAGCAACCGCCCCACCCCCACCCCCTCCACACTCTCCTATAGCTCTGAACCCAGCTAAAAAGAAATAGAGCAAGTTTGGGGCACCCATCGAGTCATCAGCAGCTCCGGGACCTGTTCCTGAGAGCAGCAAGACTTAGGACCCCATTAAGTCAAGAACGCACGCGAAATCTGAGCGCGCGCGGGAGCGGACGCTGGGAGCAGAGCGCCGGCTGAGCAGAGGCAGGCGTGGGTGGAGGTAAACACAACCAGGAACTAAAGCCTAAGTGGGGAACCAGTGCAGACGGGTATACGACTGTGGAAGTAGCGCCCTGAGACTTGTAAAGAAACCTCCTGCAGAGGTTCAAGCAAGGGAATCCACCAGGGGGCTTGACCTTGGAAAAAACGAGATCTCAGTCCTCAGGAGCCAATAGATCTCAGACAGACACTGAGAGCGAGGATAAACCTGAGAAGCTGCTGGGCTAATGATGGCTAACCAGTTACAGGAAATTCAGAAGAGAAAGAATAATAACAAAAAAAAAGAAGTCTTTAACACTCGACAGCTTCTACACAGAGAAAATCCAGACAACCGAGCAAACAGAGGAGGAGAACAAACAACCATCCAGACCCTCCCCAAATAAGGAAAACTCCTCACAACCTATGGAAGAGTTCAAATCTGAGATTTTGAGGAAAATGGAAGAGATCTGGCAAGAAAATAACAGCTTAAAAGGTAGAATCTTGCAACTGGAAAGCGAGGCTCAGAAACCAAATGAACTGATAAGCAAATTGAACACAAGAAATGACCAGATTGAAAAGGAATACCAGAAGATTATGGCCGAAAACAAGAAGATTATGGCCGAAAATCAAAAGATTATGGCCGATTACCAGAAGATTATGGCCGAAAATCAATCCCTAAAGGCTAGAATTGAGCAAGTAGAAACTAATGATCTCTCAAGACAACAAGAACAAATAAAACAAAGCCAAAAGACTGAAAAAATAGAAGGAAACATGAAATATC
>NW_025370564.1:0-293 GCF_016433145.1 Gracilinanus agilis | reverse complement strand
AGACAATTTGAGAATAATTGGTCTTCCAGAAAAACCAGAAATTAATAAAAACCTGGACTCTATACTAACAGAAATAATTCAGCAAAATTGCCCTGAAGTCCTACAACAAGAGGGCAATATAGACATTGAAAGGATTCATAGAACACCTGCGGCATTCGATCAAGAAAGGAAAACACCAAGAAACATCATTGCAAAATTCAAGAGTTTCCAAGCAAAAGAAAAAATCTTACAAGAAGCCAGAAAGAAACAATTCAAATATCAAGGAGCACCAATCAGGATCACACAGGATCTGG
>NW_025370563.1:0-8208 GCF_016433145.1 Gracilinanus agilis | reverse complement strand
TTCCATTTAATCCTGATCTTTTCTGTGCAAATACTTGGAAATCTTCTATCTTGTTGAATGCCCATACTTTCCCCTGGAAGTATATAGTCAGTTTTGAAGGGTAGATGATCCTTGGTTGTAGACCCAGTTCTCTTGCCTTTCTGAATATCATATTCCAAGCCTTGGGGTCTTGTAGTGTGAGGCTGCCAGATCCTGTGTGATCCCGATTGGTGCTCCTTGATATCTGAATTGTCTCTTTCTGGTTTCTTGTAAAATTTTTTTCTTTTACTTGGAAGCGCTTGAATTTGGCTATTATATTCCTGGGGGTTGTCTTTTCAGGGTTTAGTGTAGAGGGTGATCTATGGATCCTTTCAATGTCTATATTGCCCTCTTGTGAATTTCAAGGCAGTTTTGCTGAATAATTTCCTTTAACATGGAATCCAAATTTCTATTAATTTTTGCTTTTTCAGGAAGACCAATGATTCTCACATTGTCTCTTCTAGACATGTTTTCTTGATCTGTCAATTTCTCAGTGAGGTATTTCATGTTTCCTTCTATTTTATCAGTCTTTTGACTTTGCTTTATTTGTTCTTTCTATCTTGAGAGATCATTGGCTTCTACTTGCCTAATTCTTGTCTTTAGAGACTTGTTTCTGTTACAATCTTATGATTTTCCTTTTTTGGTTTGGTTCATCCTGTTTTCCAGATGATTATTTTTTGGTTTCCAATTGGGAGTTTCTGTCTTTTAACCTGTTAATTTCCTTTTGAGAGATATCCCACTTCTCTCACCAAATCTCTTCCATATAACTCAAGAGCTTGTGACCAATTTTCATTTTTTTGGGAAGATTTGGATATGATTACTTGTTTGTTCTCCTCTGCTGTTTGCTCTGTTGTTTGGATTTTTTCGGTGTAATAGTTGCCAAGGCTTAAGGATTTCTTCTTGTTGATCTTTGTCTTTTGGGGTTCTTGTGACTGCCTTGCCGTTGTTAGCCCTGTGCCCTCTCAGGTTTATCCTTGTGCTCATGGTCTGTCTGGGCTCTTTAGGCTCTTGTGGTCTTAGGTCTAGTTGTTCTCAGCATCAAGCCTCCTGGTGATCCCCTTGCTTGTTCCTCTGCCTGAAGCTCCTTTAACAGGTTTAGGGAGCTGCTTCCATGGTCATGCACCCCTGTGCACTGGGTCTCCACCCAAGGTCCACGCCTGAGCTCAGTACCTGCATCTGCACCTGCATCCATGCCTGTGCTCAAGGTCTGTGTTCAATGTCTGTGCATTCTTTAGAATTTTGGGGTCTTAAGTCTTGCTATTCTCAGGAGCAGGCCCTGGTGATCCCAGGTAGCCACCAAGGACTTAATGGATGCCCCAAACTTGCTCTAATTCTTGTGGGCTGTGGAGATCTCTTTATCATCTCTGATAATCTGATGACAGTTTAGTTGATAAGGAAATAAGTACAGGACAAGGGAAATGTCTTTTACTTCATGCTTCCAGCTCTGGGTCCAGGAGCATGGAGTTTATTATGTATATTTCAAGACTCATTTCACACAAAAGAACCGCACCCCCCCCCCCCAACTTTGCAGATATGCAGAAGTTACAACACAAAACATTGGCTTCAGAATAGACCAAGGCCAAGGCTGAATTTTGACTAGGTTCTTATCAGAAAGCGAAGTTGGGGAGTATCTTGGCCTTGGCTATAACAGGCAGCAGCATTCCTTGCTGTGTTAACAGTGTTAACCCTTTAAATTCAGGTTTGATAGGAACTTTAAGCTTTTCAATAAGATCATAACAGTTTTCAAGAAGAAATTACAAGGATCACAAAAGGAGTCAAAAGAGGAGTCTCAGATGTTTTTCTAGTCTCTTATTGGCTTCCCACATTTGGCCATATAGGTGGTGTGGGGGGGAGGGGTTGCTCAGCTCGAGTCTTAGTGAGAGCTGTTTCACTCCCTTATAGCATGGAAATTCCCCAATCCCATGTACCTTCAATGGTGCGCCTTGTTTTGGGGTCCCTTCGTTCGTCTGGATTTGTTTTTATGTCCTCTTGAGGAGTCCTATATGTGTGTGGGTTAGGAGAGGTTAAGCAGCTCCTTTTTACTCTGCTGCCATCTTAACCTGGAAGCCTAGAGCTGAGATTCTTAATGTTTTTGAGTCATGATTCCTTTGGCAGTCCAGTGGAACCTATGGACTCCTCAGAATGTCCTTAAATAAATAAAATAAAATATATCAGATTATAAAATAAGCCAATTACATTAAATGAACAGTTATTAAGCATCTGCTATGTGCCAGGCACTGTGCCAAGGATACAAATAAGGAAAAGAAACATAGTTGGTTTCCTTAAGGAGCTCATGTTGGAAGGTAACACATGAAAGGAAGCTAAAATGTTGGGGGTGGACCAGGGAGTACCCAGTATAGGAATATGATGTTCCATAGAATGAAAACCAATTATAGCTGCTGATTGAAAGTGGAAAGTTACCTGGAATGCATTGAAATATATTTATTAAAATGTTAAAAAACAAATTCACAGGCCCCAGGTTTAGAACCTCTGCTCTAGAGTGTACCCATATTTAAAATTACTATGGTTTTGAGACTGTTACTCAATCTTGGAACCCTTACTTAATCTTGACTGCAGAATTTTGTCCTTGTTTGAGAATGTTATAAATTATTTTGAAGATTTTGATACCTATATATGTATATGTAACATTGTACATACATATATATATACATTATATATTTATAATTCTTTTACATTATAACTTTAAAATGACTTGTGCTAAAGAGATTTTCAAAGACATGAGGAAATTAAACCAATTTTAGACATCCTTCTCTAAGCAGGAATGCTGAGATTTAGTTGAATTTAATTTATAAATTTGTTTCTGGAAGACTTGTACCTACAATGGAAAGTAGAGAATTTCCATTCTCAGAGTAGAGTAGGTAGTATATTTCCTAGCAAGGTTGAAGTCCTACTTTCCAAGGCCAGTGATGATGGAGAAATAGATATTAGCCAAAGAGTCATCCTGTCAATAGAAGTCCTCATCAACCTGGATTTGATTATGGAGGACTAAGATATTGTTTTCTCGTACAAAAATGGGGGAGAAAAGATCAGAGCAAGGTCCACTTTCATGCATAGCCATCTACTGCTACCTACTTGCTCCCTACCAGGGCATTCAAAGACAATGGAAAGCTGAGTTGTTTCTTTTTCTTTTTTTGGTCAGTGACAGAGCAAGTAGAGATGGTTAGGGGTTGGGCCATTCACCCTTTTTGTTCTAGAAGAAAGAGGTTGTTTTCTTTCTATGAAGAAAGGGATTGTTGATGTAAAAAAATATGGCAAGGTACATATTTAAGGAACATGAAAACAAAGTTTTAATGGCTTTCACACCCTAACTGTATTCCAGCAAAGCTGCTAAATTATACATTGTAATAATTACTATTCTTCGGATTTGACTGCCACGTTAGAGTTTGCAAAGTGTTCTTGTACCCATTATTGTGATAGTGTGGGGCGGGGAAAGCACTGACTCTGGAGCATCTGGGCTCAAATCCTACCTGTCATGGTTATTATCTGTATGACCTATATGGCAAATTGCTCCATCTTTCATCACTTCAATTGCCTTATCTATAAGCAAAAGGGATTGGACTAGAAGGTCTCTGAGGTCCTTGCCATGTTGGTTCTATGATTTTATGATCTCATTCATCTTAGCAGGTACAACTGGTACCTCTCAGTAATACTCTGTAGAAATTCAGTTTAATTTATTGTGGATTCCTAAAAATAATGAAATTTTATGTTTTAAGATTATATAATTAATATTGGTTATTAATACCAACTCCCACTAACCATGTATTTGGGGTCAGAGAGGTGGAACAATTGATAGACTCTGGGCTTGGAATCAGGAACACATGATTTCAAATCTGGCCTCAGACACTTACTAGTTGTGGGACACTGGGCAAGTCACTTAAAACTGTTTGCCTCAGTTTCCTCATCTATAAAAGTGGGGAAAATAATAGCACCTGCCTTCTGGAGTTCTTATAGGGACCAAATGTGATAATGTTTGTAGTGTTTTTCAAACCTTAGTTCTCTATATAAGAACTAACTATTATGATTATTATTAGTAGTAATAGTAGTAGTAGTCGTCGTCGTCGTCGTCTCAGCTCATGACAACTTAAAATACCATGGCTTGAAAGCCAGATAGGGCTCTGACCTATGGATCTGGATGAACACTGATGCTAGACCTTTTCCAATGGCACAAATGCAATTTTATTATGCCTTGGACTAAATAGCTATGACCCTAATGGTGATTTTTCTGAAGTCAGAAATGACTTTAAAAAATCAGTCTTTTAGCTTATTGCCACTAACAACTTCCTCACTAGAAAGCAAATTGACTTGCCAGTCTTCTCGAGGACTTTTTAAAAATCAAAAGATTTATATCTTCTTTTCTCACAGTGTACAAATATACGCTTTGCTTAAGATTTTAGGGCAACTAAACTCATTAAAGAGATGGAAAGATATCTGTATGAGAAAAGACTAAAAAGATTAGGTCTCCCTAATTTAGAAAGATAAGGGTTGATTGAGACATGATTGAAGTCTATAAAAGACATGTTCTCCAAATCCCATGTTATTAGAATTAGGTAGAAATGCTTGAAATTTTGAATTGGGTAGTTTAGGATGACTTAAAGAAAATACACACACACACACACACACACACACACACACACACGGTTATTTAATGGGTAGTAAATATGGAATGCCTTACAATCTAAAACATGTATAGGTTTTAAAAAGTGAGGAATCAGATTTTTAAACTTTTACTCTGATTCCATGACTATCTTGTTTCATCCTCTTATTTTGCTGATGAGAATACTTAAGACTAGAAAAAGGAAGTAATCACATAGCTTAGTAGACACAGGAACTAGGATTTAAATCCTAGGCAATAGCTCTTTAAAGAGTCATTAAAGGAGATTTTGGGCTGCTCTCAGGGTCGATCTGTGACCTCATAGAAGGGATGACTTCCACTTTGTTAAAAATGCCCCTTGGTGCCTCTTGTCAGAGGTAGAAGAGTGGGTTGGGGAGGAGGGCAGGTTGTTAGTCCACTACTTTGATCAATATGACATTTCTGATGTGTGTGTGTTTATATGTTTGCTTGTTTTTAAAGCTTTTACAAAGGGATATTAACTGAGAAACCATAGCAAGCATAGAAGTACAAATATTTCCCTTTGAAAAGCAGCACATTCTCCCTTCTTTACCCAAACAATGAACTCAAACCTACAGTGGTTGATAACCTCCTAAATTCACTTCTAGCTGAGGCATAGCTGATGCATGAGTGGCTCCCTTGCTTTTAGGACATAGGGTTTCAGTGGTGGAGTAGGACCTTAGGGCAGGGCTCACTCAATTTAATTTAATTTAATTAATTTACTATAGGGATTCCAGCATATTCTATATTGCCCTCCTTTTGCTGGGCTTCTCATGGATTTTCTGATCTTTCAAAGCTCAGAAGGCTAATCCATTAGGTTTCCTTTACCCATTCATCTAAGACTAGGAAAGAGTAGAATGCAACAAAGAGAGAAAAATCATAGCACCATCTGTTCGTGTCTTCATGTTGAGTTGTTTATGTAAGAAAAAAAATTTTAGAAAAAATTATCTCTTATTAGTCCATTGAATCATGGGATTATAGAAACATCCTATGTAATCTGTGACATATTTCCTTTTTCCACATTTAAGGAAGCCTCTTTTAATAAGGTAATGACAAGTGACATATTAATTCTGATCAGAGATGATGACATCATTATCATCAACATCAAAAACTTTAGAGAGACCGTATGCTTTGGTAGGTAGAGAAATGACCTTGGAGTCAGCAGAGATTGAGTTAAAGTCCTACATCTTGCATATGTTATCTGTGAGTATGGGGCATGATCAGGGGCAAGTAATTTACCTTAGTGCCCCAGGCAATCTTCTGACATTGTAAGTTCCCATTCTGCAAATTGGCAGAGAGAGTTTCTTCCTTGGGAATTCCTTTCATTTATATTTATGGAATCACAGGTCTGGAAAAAATAGTAATAAAAAAGCCTTACATTTCTATAAGATTTTCAAATTTCTTTCTTTGCAACACTGTAACATAGGTAGTATGTTGGTAGTTCCATTTTGAAGATGAAAAAACTGAGGCTCTGAGAGATTAAAGGACTTCCTGATAAGTACACAGCCCGTTAGTGTCTGAGGTGAGAGTTGAAATCAGGTTGCCTGAGTTCAAGTCCAGCACTGTTTCCACCACAACATGCTACCTCTCTGGGTAGGTAACCTGTTTGAAACTTGGGAGCATCCTCACTTTGGCCCTGGGGATCCAATTCATGTTGTTGTATTGGTCATGTACAGTTAAGTCTTGATATTTTCCACTTACAGATTATTTGTGACAAGATTTTAACTTTAGTCTTGTTTTCCCTGGTTTTTAACAGTCGGTAGGGCTGCCTCCCTCCACCATCTGTCTGTCTGTATTTGTTCAGGGAAGGCCAACTAATTTAGAAATTATTCTAAGTAAAGCATCATGAAGAATATAAACCTCTACCCAAACATAATGCATTCCAAAGACAAATAGCTATATTTTTAGATTATCTACTGTCTTGTATAGTCTGCCCTGCACCCACTCCATATTCAAAATCTGACTGTTAGTCCTCTGGAAAGGAAGATAATGTTCCTGAATATGTTAGTCCCTGAGTTTATGGCTGTGGTAGCTCACACAATCTGTAAGCCGCCTTCAGAGTGTATTATTTTTATGTACTTTGTTCCCCCTCCTTTTGGAAAGTTCTTTCTTGAAGAAGAGCCGTGTGAACCTGGAAAAATCATTTAATGTGGCTTCAGTTTACTCATATATCAAATCGAGAGTTGAATTAACTGATCTATCAGGCCATTTCCTGTCCTAGGTCTATTGTCCTCTGATTTGTGGTTTTACAGAAGAGAAAACTGAGGCATGGAGAGTTGAAATTAATTTGTATATGGTCACGCAGTGTAAATGACAGGGATGAAGCTAGAACCACATGTCTCCTGATCTCAGACTAGTTTATAATTTGCTTATCACTAGAAGGCTGTAAGAAAACATTATATATAATTGGTAAGAAGATTATTTATGCTCAGGAAGTCATAGGTATTTTGAAATACCAATTTGTGTTTTCTTTATGCCTGTCCATGTCATTATGCCTGTCTTAGATTGCCAGTCTGTGGTGGGTTGGAAGTTCATTCAGGCAAGTCTCTTCATATAGTGCCCAGCATGATAACAGGCTTTTTTTTTTTAAGTTTTTTTTTGTGAGTTCTTTAAGTTTTTTTTTTATTATTATTTTTCATTTTTAACATGGTTACATGATTCATGCTCCTACTTTCCCCTTCACCCCCCGCATTCCCCCCACCCATGGCCGACGCACATTTCCACTGGTTTTGTCATGTGTCCTTGATCAAGACCTATTTCCAAATTGTTGATAGTTGCATTGGTGTGGTAGTTTCGAGTCTACATCCCCAATCATGTCCACCCCGACCCATGCGTTCAAGCNGCGTTCAAGCAGTTGTTTTTCTTATATGTTTCCTCTCCTGCTAGTCCTTCCTCTGAATGTAGGTAGCATCTTTACCATAAATCCCTCAGAATTGTCCTGGGTCATTGCATTGTTGCTGGTACAGAAGCCCATTACATTCGATTTTACCACAGTATATCAGTCTCTGTGTACAATGTTCTTCTGGCTCTGCTCCTCTCACTCTGCATCAGTTCCTGGAGGTCTTTCCAGTTCACCTGGAACTCCTCTGTTTTATTATTCCTTTTAGCACAATAGTATTCCATCACCCGCATATACCATAATTTGTTCAGCCATTCCCCAATTGAAGGACATACCCTTATTTTCCAGTTTTTTGTCACCACAAAAAGTGCAGCTATAAATATTTTCATACAAGTCTGTTTATTTATGATCTCTTTGGGGTACAAACCCAACAATGGTATGGCTGGATCAAAGGGAAGGCATTTTTTTGTAGCCCTTTGAGCATGATTCCAAATTGCCAGCCAGAATGGTTGGATCAGTTCACAACTCCACCAGCAATGCATTAATGTCCCAATTTTGCCACATCCCCTCCAGCATTCATTACTCTCCCCTTCTTTCATTTTAGCCAATCTGCTAGGTGTGAGGTGATACCTCAGAGTTGTTTTGATTTGCATTTCTCTAATTATTAGAGATTTAGAACACTTTCTCATGTGCTTATTGATACTTTTGATTTCTTTACCTG
>NW_025370562.1:741-6243 GCF_016433145.1 Gracilinanus agilis | reverse complement strand
TCTCTCTCTCTCTCTCTCTCTCTCTCTCTCTCTCTCTCCTTTAACTTCTGTGTATTGGTTCCTAGGTGGAAGAGTGGTAAGGGTGGGCAATGGGGGTTAAGTGACTTGCCCAGGGTCACACAGCTGGGAAGTGTCTGAGGCCAGATTTGAACCTAGGACCTCCTACCTCTAGGCCTGACTCTCAATACACTGAGCTACCCAGCTGCCCCTTTCAGTGTGGCCTGTGATGTTTAATAAAATAAAATTGTAGCACAACATGTGTAATGTTAATTTGTGGTTTTCTAAGTCAATATGCAGTTTGCAGAAGTCTATTTCTCTGTGAATTTGACATCACTCTTATTCTACTACCTTACTTGCCTGTTAAATGAGAATAATTAAGTGACTTGCCGGGGTCACAAAGCTAATAAGTATCTTTATTTTAACTCAAGACTTCCTGATTCCAACTCCAGAGCTCTATTTACCAGATTGTCTAGCTGCCTCATATGTAAACAGTAAGATTTCCAGATATAGAGCCATGATGGTGGAATAGATAAAGCACTCATATGAGATTCTCAAAATCCTCCTCCAAACAACTTTGAAATAACATTTTAGTTCAAATTCCGAAAGGACAAAAAGATTAGTCCAAGATAACTTAGGCTAGAAAGAGAGGACATAAAGGTGAATGCTAACCCAAAAGCTACATGTTTGAAACAGCAGTGGTGGGACTAGATGGTAATGACAATAGCAATAGTAGCTTCAGTAGCTCTCAATCCAAAGATAATAGGGAAACATGGAAACTAGTCAGTAAGATATTATAGAGTATTTCTGTGTTAGCACTGGATGCAGGACCAGACACTATTTGGCAACTCAATTGCATATACCCATTTCTGGGTCATACTTCAAGACTGAGAGGGACACCTTCAAACAAGAGGTAATAGGAGCCCTGAGAGGTAACTATTTGACAACTTCTGGGACATAGTTCTTGGGTAGAGAGGGGAACACTTTCAGTCAAGGGGAAGCAGAAAGTCTTCTTTGTCTTTTGGTCACGAGATCAAGATCCTTAGTAACAATATAACTCTGTGAACAATATGGTTTCTGTTCCTAAAGAGGTAGGGGTACTGAGGAACAGTTTTGATTGTAGTCCTAGAGGATCAAGGACCCTTCCTGGTTAAGGACAAGTGTACAGATTAGAAGAGCAATGACCACACTTCTTCCCAGATCACACCACTTAAGAAGCACTTCAAACTTCCATACTAATTCTGAAAACAGCAGTGTGGACAAGCCTGTAGGTTGAAACAGATAGTGCCCTTTGACAATCCTTTCTCCTCCTCTTGCCAAGAATAGAGCCCAAATTTTGGGTGGGAACATTAGCAAACAACAACAAAAGAATGTTAAGTCTACAGATCTACAGTGGTGATAGGAAAGATGAAGATACAAACTCAGAAGATGATAATGAAATCAAAACATCTACAAGCAAAGCCTTAAAGAAGAAGAAAAAAAGTGAATTGGATGTAAATCCAACAAGAATTGCCAGGAGAGCTAAAAGACTATTTTTATAATTATATAAGGGTTTTAGAGGGAAAATTAGGCAAAGAATTTAAAACAAAGGAAGACAAGGAACATCTAGGTAAAAGAGGCACAAAAAATGAAGAAAATAATATCTTAAAAAACAAAGTGGAAAAAGAGTTCCAAAAACCCACTGATGAAAATAACTTCTTAAAAAACAGAATGGGAAAAATGGAAGTAAAGGTACAAAACCTCACTCAAAATAAATCCTATAATTCATTAAGTGGAAGCTAATAATTCCATATAACTATGAAAAACAATAAAACAAAATAAAAAACCAGAAGAAACTAAAATGTCTACTTGGAAAAACAATTGGCCTGGAAAATACATTGAAAGAGGGCAGCAAAATGTTTCCATGGATAAAGAGCCAGGCTTTGAGATAGGATGTCCTTGGTTCAAATCTGGCCTCAGATATTTCCCAGCTGTGTGACCCTGGGCAAATCAGTTAACACCAATTACCTAGGCCAACAGTCGGCAACCTTTTTGACCGAGAGAGCCATAAACACCTGCGGAAGGAGGAGGATGGAGGCGGAAGGCGCTGGAATATGGAGCTGGGGTGAAGGGCCCCCTGAGGCACATCCTGGGACTCTTCCCGGCCGGCCGGTTGGGAGGTGGAGCCAGATATGGCTCCAGAGCCATATGTTGCTGACCCCTGGCTTAGGCTTTACCACTCTTTTGCATTGGAATTGATACTTAGTATTATTTCTGAGTCAGAAAGTGAGAGTTTTTGTTAGAAAAAGAAAAGAGATAATTTAGAATTATTAGATTACCATGATCAGAGTAAGGAGCCTAGAAATCATATTTCAGAAATTGGGAAAATTGCCCTGATATCCTAGAACTAGAAGGTAAAATAGAAATTGAAAGAATCCACTGATCACCACCTAAAAGAGATCCCAAAATGAAAACTTGCAGGGATATCATAATCAAATTGAAGAGCTACAGGTAAAAGAGAAAAATACTTCAAACAGAAACCATTCAAGTAGTGAATGAGTGGTCAAGATCAAACAAGATATAGTAGCTACCAAGTTAATGGAATTAATGGAGGGCTTGTAATTCTGGGATTGCAAATAAAAATAACCTAACCAAGAAAACTAAGTATAATCCTTTAAGGGTAAAAACAGTGAAATATTGAAACTAGTGAAATAGAGGACTTTCAAACCATCCTGATGAAAAGATTAGAGTTGAACAAAAAATTTGATTTTTAAATATAAGATTCAAGAGAAGCATAAAAAGGAAAATATGAAAGAGAAATTTTAATTGACTCAATAAAATTAAACTATTTAACCTTCTATATGGGAAGATGATAATAGGTAACTTCTAAAAACTTTATCATTATTACTGCAGTTAAAAAGATTCTATAGAGACAGAGTCTATAGAGACAGAGTCTATAGAGACAGAGTCAATGATGTTGAGATATTTTAAAAATGGATAAGTGAGAAAGAGAGATGCCCTGGGAGAAGGGGAAGGCAGAAGAAGACAGAAAAGAAACATTCAAGGAATAGATTTGTAGTACAGGTGAAAAAAATAATGGTATTGGACAACACTTAAAACATCTAGATTGATTCAAAGAGAGAAATGTATGTGAACTCAATTGTAATAGAAATCCATCTTGCTCAACAGGCTAGTAGGAAAGGAAGGAGATACAGGGAAAAGGAGATGATAAAAGGGAAGGGAAGTAAAAAGAAGGCAGTAGTCAGAAGTAAATCAGACTTTAGAGGAAGGACAATAAAAAGAGAGGATAAACAGAAGAAAATGGGATGGAAGAAAATGCATAATTAGTATTCATAACTGTCAATGGATGAACTCACCCTTAAAACAGAAACAGATAGAATATATTAAAAACCAGAATCCAACAATATGTTGTTTATAGGAAACACACTTGAAACATACATACACACACACACACACAAATAAAATAAAGGGCTGGAACAGAATCTATTATGCTTCTGCTGGTATAAAAAAGATAACAGTAGCAATCATGATATCAAACAAACTAAAAGCAAAACTAGACCTACTAAAAAGAGACAAGCAGGGAAAATATATCTTACCAAAAGACACCATAGACAATGAAGTAATAGCAAAATAACAAATATGTATTTACCAAATGACATAGCATATTAATACTGTTTTCAATATTTATTAATATTTATTTTTAGAAAAGTTAACATTGTTACATAATTCATGCTCTTACTTTCCCCTTCAACCCCCCACACTTCCAGAACTCCACTCCCCCCTTGGCTGATGCGTATTTCCACTGGTTTTAACATGTGTCATTGATCAAGACATATTTCCAAATTGTTGATAGTTGCATTGGTGTGGTGGTTTTGAGTCTACATCCCCAATCATGTCCACCTCAACCCATGTGTTCAAGCAGTTGTTTTTCTTATATGTTTCCTCTAATGTAGTTCTTAATCTGAATGTGGGTAGCGTTCTTTTCCATAAGTCCCTCAGAATTGTCCTGGGTCATTGCATTGCTGCTGGTACAGAAGTCCATTACATTCTATTTTACCACAGTATGTCAGTCTCTGTGTACAATGTTCTTCTGGCTCTGCTCCTTTTGCTCTGCATCAATTCCTGGAGGTCGTTCCAGTTCACATGAAATTCCTCCAGTTTATTATTCCTTTTAGCACAATAGTATTCCATCACCAGCATATACCACAATTTGTTCAGCCATTCCCCAATTGAAGGGCATAACCTTGCTTTCCAGTTTTTTGCCACCACAAAAAGCGCAGCTATAAATATTTTCATACAAGTCATATGATCTCTTTGGGGTACAAACCCAACAATGGTATGGCTAGATCAAAGGGCAGGCTGTCTTTTATATCCCTTGGAGCATAGTTCCAAATTGCCAGCCAGAATGTTTGGATCAGTTCACAATTCCACCAGCAATGCATTAATGGCCCAGTTTTGCCACATCCCCTCCAGCATTCATTACTCTCCCCTTCTTTCATTTTAGCCAATCTGCTAGGTGTGAGGTGGTACCTCAGAGTTGTTTTGATTTGCATTTCTCTAATTATTAGAGATTTAGAACACTTTCTCATATGCTTATTGATACTTTTGATTTCTTTATCTGAAAATTGCCTATTCATGTCTCTTGCCCATTTATCAATTGGGGAATGGCTTGATTTTTTTATACAATTGGTTTAACTCCTTGTATATTTGAGTAATTAGACCCCTGTCAGAGTTTTTTGTTATAAAGATTTTTTCCCAATTTGTTGTTTTCCTTCTGATTTTGGCTACATTGTTTTTGTTTGTATGAAAGCTTTTTAGTGTGATATAATCAAAATCATTTGTTTTACATTTTGTAATTTTCTCTAACTCTTGCTTGGTTTTAAAATCTTTCCTTTCCCAGAGATCTGACAAGTAAACTATTCTATGTTAACTTAACTTATTTATAGTTTCCCTCTTTATATTCAAGTCATTCACCCATTCTGAATTTATCTTGGTGTAGGGTGTGAGATGTTGATCTAAACCTAATCTCTCCCATATTGTTTTCCAAATTTCCCAGCAGTTTTTGTCAAATAGTGGATTCATGTCTCAAAAGTTGGGCTCTTTGGGTTTATCATACACCATCTTGCTGATGTCAGTTACCCCAAGTCTATTCCACTGATCCTCCCTTCTGTCTCTTAGCCAGTACCATATTGTTTTGATGACTGCTACTTTATAGTATAGTTTAATATCTGGTACTGCTAGGCCCCCTTCCTTCACATTTTTTTCATTATTTCCCTTGATATTCTTGATCTTTTGTTATTCCAGATGAAATTTGTTATAGTTTTTCCTAATTCAGTAAAGAAGTTTTTTGGTAGTTTGATAGGTATGGTGCTAAATAGGTAAATTAATTTGGGTAGAATGGTCATTTTTATTATGTTAGCTCATCCTACCCATGAGGCAATCAATATTTTTCCAATTGTTTAGATCTAGTTTTATTTGTTTGGAAAGTGTTTTGTAGTTGTTTTC
>NW_025370562.1:0-641 GCF_016433145.1 Gracilinanus agilis | reverse complement strand
TTAGTTGATTCTCTAGGATTCTTTAAGTAGACCATCATATCATCTGCAAAGAGTGATAACTTAGTCTCCTCATTGCCTATTTTGATACCTTCAATTTCTTTTTCTTCTCTAATTGCTATTGTTTCTAGTACTATGTTGAATAATAGAGGTGATAATGGGCATCCTTGTTTCACTCTTGATCTTATTGGGAAGGCTTCTAATTTATCCCCATTGCATATGATGCTTGTTGATGGTTTTAGGTATATACTGTTTATTATTTTTAGGAAAGGTCCTTCTATTCCTATACTTTTCAGTGTTTTCAATAGGAATGGATGCTATATTTTTTCAAAGGCTTTTTCAGCATCTATTGAGATAATCATGTGATTTTTGTTTGTTAGATTGTTGATATGGTCAGTTATGTGGATGGTTTTCCCAATGTTGAACCATCATTGCATTCCTGGTATAAATCTCACCTGATCATGGTGGATGAACCTCTTGATTACTTGCTGGAGTCTCTTTGCTAGTATTCTATTTAAGATTTTTGCATCTATGTTCATTAGAGAGATTAGTCTGTAGTTTTCTTTCTCTGTTTTTGATATACCTGGCTTTGGAATTAGTACCATATTTGTGTCATAAAAGGAATTTGGTAGGACTCCTTCTTT
>NW_025370561.1:602-1167 GCF_016433145.1 Gracilinanus agilis | reverse complement strand
TTCAAGGTGTTGTTTTTCTTATATGTTCCTTCTCCTGCAGTCCTTCCTCTGAATGTGGGCAGCGTTCTTTACCATAAATCCCTCAGAATTGTCCTAGGTCATTGCATTGTTGCTGGTACAGAAGTCCATTACATTCAATTTTACCATAGTATATCAGTCTCTGTGTACAATGTTCTGCTGGCTCTGCTCCTTTCGCTCTGCATCTGTTCCTGGAGGTCTCTCCAGTTCGCCTGGAACTCCTCCAGTTTATTATTCCTTTTAGCACAATAGTATTCCATCACCCGCATATACCACACTTTGTTCAGCCATTCCCCAATTGAAGGACATACCCTCCTTTTCCAGTTTTTTGCCACCACAAAAAGCCCAGCTATAAATATTTTTGTACAAGTCTGTTTATCTATGATCTCTTTGGGGTACAAACCAGCAATGGTATGGCTGGATCAAAGGGCAGGCATTCTTTTATAGCCCTTTGAGCATGATTCCAAATTGCCAGCCAGAATGGCTGGATCAGTTCACAGCTCCACCAGCAATGCATTAATGTCCCAATTTTGCCACATCCCCTCCA
>NW_025370561.1:0-515 GCF_016433145.1 Gracilinanus agilis | reverse complement strand
CTGATTTTGACTACATTGTTTTTGTTTGTACAAAAGCTTTTTAGTTTAATATAATCAAACGATTTAATTCACATTTTGTAATTCTCTCTAACTCTTGCTTGGTTTTAAAGTCTTTCTTTTCCCAGAGATCTGACAAGTATACTATTCTGTGTTCACTTAACTTGTTTATAGTTTCCCTCTTTATATTCAAGTCATTCACCCATTCTGAATTGTTCTTGGTGTAGGGTGTGAGATGTTGATCTAGACCTAATCTCTCCCATATTGTTTTTTTTTTTTAAAGTTGTTTTTTTTTTAAACCCTTGTACTTCGGTGTATTGTCTCATAGGTGGAAGATTGGTAAGGGTGGGCAATGGGGGTCAAGTGACTTGCCCAGGGTCACACAGCTGGGACGTGGCTGAGGCCGGGTTTGAACCTAGGACCTCCTGTCTCTAGGCCTGAATCTCACTCCACTTAGCTACCCAGCTACCCCTCCCATATTGTTTTCCAAATTTCCCAGCAGTTTTTGTCAAATAGTG
>NW_025370560.1:0-3558 GCF_016433145.1 Gracilinanus agilis | reverse complement strand
TCTCTCTCTGTCTCTCTCTGTCTCTGTCTCTCTCTCTCTCTTTCTCTCTCTCTCTCTCTCTGTCTCTCTCTCTTTCTCTGTTTCTCTCTCTCTTTCTCTGTCTCTCTGTCTCTCTCTCCCTCCTTTCCTCTCTTTTTTTCTTCCTCTGTCTCCATTTGTCTCTGTCCCTTTCTCCCTTGCTTTCTTCATCTCTCTCTCTTTCTCTCTTTTGCTCCCTCATTCCTCCTATCTCCTCTCTCCCTCCTTTCTTCTTCCTCTCTGTCTCTGCTTTTCTCTTTATCTATATCTCTCCCATTACCTGACCCTGACTGCTCTTTTGCCTTAGAATCAATACACAGTACTGATTCTAAGTTGGAGGTACAAAGCCAAATCCCATTACTGACCAACCTGGGAGCTTTGACCTGCTCTACTTTTGACGTGAACAGGTTCACTCCTATCTAGGCAGTCTGGTATACCTCCTCCAAAAGGAGCTCAGAATTTTGATGCTTGACTTAGTATGGACACCTGATCAAGTTTAGCCCCCTACAGCTCAGAACCTTGGCGCTCAAGGGTTCCATCAGGCTCAGCTTCCCTGGTTGCCAGGATTATGAGAGTGGCAACATTTGATGTTCTAAGGCTCTTTCCAGCTCTAAAATTGTATATTCGATGTCCTAATTTCTTTTTAAAGATTTATTTTCTATGATTCTACATTCTAAAATTATTACATGTTCTAATGCAGGAATGTCAAAGTTAGAAAGAACCTTAGAACACAGAATATGAAATGCCAGAGCTGAAGAGACTTTAGAATATAGAACACAGAATGTTCCAGCTGGGAGGCCTTAGCAGTCATGTAGTTCAATGCCTTTATTTTAAGAGGTAGAAATTGGACCCTCGAATTTAATTTTCCAACTGGATACATGTCAAACAACACTTCTAGGAAAATAATCATAATAAAAATAGCAATAACAGCTCCCATTTTTATAGGGACTTATAACTTATGGGCATGTCTGGCAAACACATTATCTCATTTGATCCTTAAACAAGCTCTCTAAGGTAATCAGGAAAGTATTGTTTCCTTTTGCATATGAAGAAATTAAGGCTCAGAGAGAGGAAATGACTTGCTTAAGGCCATGGAGCTAGTAATGGGAGAGGTATCACAAAACAAAAAAAAAATAAAAATAAAAACATTAAAAATGGGAGTCCAGTTTCTGAAAAAGTGGCAGGCAGTGTGATGTAGAGGAAATAACAAATGAATAGAAGGCAGGAGGCTAGACTTGTATTTCACCTCTACTACTAACTGTCTGTGACCGTGGCCAAGTCCTCTAGTTTTTCTGTGTCTCAATTGCTTCATCTATAAAATGGGCATATTACTATCACATTTGCCTAAAGATGTCTTCCAGTTATAGAATCTATGATTCCATGAGGCATTATCTGAGATCAAATGTTCTCTGAAGAAGAGAAAAATAGCCAGTCAACCTCTGTAGAGATGTTGTGTTTGGAGTCATTTTAAAGAAATATGTTTCCTTCACTCCAAGATGAAAAGCAAGTTGATTGATTTCAAGGAGGGCAGTGCAGTGTAATGGAAAGGATCCAGGAATGGAAGTCAAGAGGCTGCACTCTAGTCCTGGCTCCACAGCGGTAACTTGTTTTTCTTGGTCTGTGTTCTCACCTGTCAAACAAAGAGGTTTGGTCTTAGATGGTCTCAAAGGTCCTTCCCAGTTATAATATTCTTTCCTTAGAGAAAGATTGACAGTCTACATCCAAAAAAGGCTAGAATGATGGCCCAAATCTAATTAGATGAAATTTAACTGAGATAAATGGAAAGTCCTTTCCTTTGATTCAAAAAGTCAAGTTCACAAATTCAAGATAAGCAAGATTGTAGAGGAGTCTACAGTTGATGGGAAAAGATTTTAATTGGCTTTAGGCTAAATATGAGTCCAACAGTGTGACCTGGCAATCGAATAAAGCTAATGTTCCTTTAGGCTGTATTAAGAGAGACACAGGGGCAGCTAGGTGGCACAATGGATAAAGGGCTGGGCCTGGAGTCAGGAAGACTCATTTCCTGAGTTAAGATCTGGCTTTATGCATTTACTAGCTATGTGACCCTGGGCAAGTCACTTAACCCCATTTGCCTCAGTTTCCTCATCTGTAAAATGAGCTGGAGAAGGAAATGGCAAACCATTCTAGTATCTTTGCAAAGAAAACCCCAAATGGGGTCATGAAGAATTAGAAGAGACTGAACAACAATGACAAGAGAGGCATAAGGCCTGGAATGAGGGCTTTGGGAGCTGATTGTTGGTAGTACCATCTAATAATCAGATCTATCACCTGCTGGCTGTGTGATCAGAGCCAAACCATTTCACTTTTCTGGGTCTCGGTTTTCCCATCTGTTAAAATGAAGAGACATTTCAGCCTCTGATACTGACCTTGTCTGATCACATCTACAATACTGTGTTTAGTCCTGGGTGCCACCACAAAGGACAATGGCAAGCTGGAGAGCATTAGGGAAGACAGCAAGAGTGATGAGAGGCCTCAAACCCAGGCCAAACCAAAAGCAGTTGAAGGAAAGAGGGGTAGCTAGCTTATATGACTTAAGAAAAATATGATAGCTATCTTTCAAATATTTGAAAAGCTCTAGAAAAAGTATTGGGGCAGCTAGGTGGTACAGTGGATAGAGTGCCAGAACTGGAAGAGTCTTCTTCTTGAGTTCAAAGCTGGCCTCAGACACTTATTAGCTATGTAACCTTGTTTGCCTCAATTCCCTCATTTGTAAAATGAGCTGGTGAAGGAAATAACAAACCTCTCCAGTGTCTTTGCCAAGAAAATCCCAAATGGAGTCATGAAGAGTTGATCATGACTGAAATGACTGAGCAACAAACAAACAACAAAGAAGTATCAGGATTTTCCTTGTTTGGCCTGAGCAGGCAAAAATAGAAGCAAAGGAACAAAGTTGCAAGGATGCAGATTTAGGCTTGTTGTAAGGAAAAAACTTTCTAATAGTCAAAGCTTGCCAACAGTGGAATGGAGAGAGTGAGTTCTTCCTCAGTAAAGATGGATGACCAATGATGGAGAAGGCACTTCCTAGCTGTGTGACTCTGGGCAAGTCCCTTAACCCCCATTGCCTAGCCCTTACCACTCTTCTGCCTTGGAACCAAAACACAGTATTGATTCTAAGATGGAAGGTAAGGGTTTAAAATAAATGATGAGAAGGGATTCTTGGTCAGGTATGAATTGGACTAGACTAGATGGTCCTTCCAACTCTAAGACACTCATAGGGAACTTTTAGATCTGCTCTTCTTGCACTTTCCCTCTCTTTCTTTCTCCTCTCCCTTCCCTGTTCTTGTTCTCTCTCTGACCCTTCTGTCCGCCTCATTTTTTCACCTCTTTTGGTTTTCCCTAGAGACAATACTTTAACTTGTCTCTCGACAAGAGAACTGCTCCAAACCAGTTGATGCTCCCCACCCACCACACACACACACACACACACACACACACACACACACACACACACACACCCTCCTTGNCACACACACACACACACACACACACACACACACACACACACACACACACACACAC
>NW_025370559.1:442-12354 GCF_016433145.1 Gracilinanus agilis | reverse complement strand
ATATATATGTGTGTGTGTGTGTATACATATACATATATATATATGTATATATATATATATATATATGTTGAAGTCCCCTTCTTTGAGTAATGAGTTTAGATTGATTTTATTTTCCATAAGAAGAAAGGAAATAAGCATTTATTAAGTAACTACTATTTGCCAGGCACTCTACTAAGCACTTTTCAAATAGCTCATTGATCCTCACAACAACCCTTGAAGGTAGTCTTATGGGAAAAACCAGAGGAGTTAACTTAAATATTATATGTGGGTTCAGAAGGGTGAGTAGGAGACAGGAATGGACAATAGGTAGGACCAAACAAGTTACGGAAACTGGGTTTAGCTGTTAGGGGAAATGATTGTTGACAGGAGTGACAATTAGGCCCTAACTGTCACCCTGCTCTACCTAGACAAGGGATAAACACAGAGTATAATAAATACACACACTATGGGAACTTTAAGGTATGAAGAAAACAAACAGAGAAACAGTTTAATTGTTTTTTGAGAGGATAGGAGAGGGGGTGAGGTGAAACTATGTCTAACTGCCCAGGACTGGAGTCAAAAGGGTAAGTTCCTTAGCCAACCTAGCTTCTGCCAGGTCTGACAGCTTGGCTAAGGACCTGAGGAAGAGGGGTTGGGTTTGGGTACTCACAACTGATCCAGAGATGTCTTCAGGATATCAGGAACCAACTCCTCCACAACCATTGATCCAAAAGTAACCAAGTAGGGAGAGATGCCTGCAAACTGTCCACCAGAACTCAGGCCTCTTCCCTACTCAGAATTGACTTGAAGGATGATATCTTCAGCCTTTACAACCTTCACCTATCTCCAAGATCCCAGGTCAAATAGGGACTGCTGATTGCATTTCTGCTCCAAACCCCTTACAAAACAGCAATGTCTGTTGCTTAGCTCTCTCCTCCCTACCCCCTGCATTCTATTCAGAATGCCCATGACTTCCAGCACAGGCTTTCCTTAATGTGCTTGCAAAAATCTGCCTTTATACTTTTAAAGCCTATACCTATTACAGTAGGTACTATCATTATCCTTATTTTACACTTAAAGGAATGGCAGATAAACATTAAGTGACTTGTCCAGGTTCCCACTGTTAATGTTAATGTTAACTGAAGTTGAACTGGAACTCAAAAAGACCTGTACTTTCCTAGAAAAATCAAGGTCTAGTGCTTAATCCAATTCACCATCAAGGAGACTATGTTCACAGAGGGTGAAGTCCTCTAAAGGGGATACAGAAAGGGTTCCTAGAGCTGAAGGCACAATGCTATTCTCCTTCCCCAAGCAAAGAGACTAAGCTGGAGATCTGGTGGAATGACCATGAGAGGGTCCACAGATATGGTCACTTACAAAATATCAAAAGTTGAACACGATAATGCCAAAGCCCTTACTCAGTTCTGAGAATCTCTTCTGTCAATCAATTAAACCTGCCTCTTACATTAAAATGGTACAACTGTGTAGCTTTTGAACAACCTTCATACTGCAATCATATTGTTAACTACACACAGTGAAAATGAAAAAGAAAAGTGTCAGTTGCTTCTCCATGGGAATATCTACCCTTCAACCATTTTCCCAAATCTGGTCCCACTCACAGGCAGTGAGATTGATATCCATGTGCCTCAGATTTAGAGAAGCACTAAACATGGTCCTAGCTCTTTTTCTCTGGACTGGTCACCAAAAGAAAGAGTCTTGGGCTCAAACCCCAGTTTTACAGCTCCAATCTTAAAATACCAATCTGACCACCAAGCCAGCTTGATACCCTTCCCACATGGGGCAGCTTCAAGATGTACAAAACCCAAGAGCACAATAGAGATTGATTTCTTTTACATAGAGATACTATGCTCAACAAATTAGACTTGTCTTTAAACAGTAAAGAACAACTTAAAGGGAGCAGGAAATATTAGTTTTAAGTGTCTCCCCCAAATGATGGAAGTTGAGAATAGACAGTGAGAAAAGAAAAAAATCCTTCTGTCACATGGATTCAGGGCATCCTAGTTACTTGAGGCAAATGACCTTGGCATCACTGGTGCCAAGCTCAACACCCCCTCTTCCACCTCAGCCAGAATCAATGTCAGCCTTTTCATCTATATCCTTTTCATCTATCTCCTTTTCAAAACTCTTGAAAGACTCATTCAAGCTATCCCTAGTGTTGCACCATTCTCATCTGTTCCCAATATTTCTTTGAGCAGGAAAATGAACAAAACTCCAAATGCCAGAATTCTCAAAGAAGTTTCCACCTATTTTATCCCAAGAGATCTTCAACACTGCCCACCAACCCAGAGAGGGATCAGATATACCAATACTTTCTTTTTTGTTTCTCTAAGCCTAATTCAGGGCTGAATAGGAAAATCACTAAAAACTGAGAGAGGAGTCTACAGAGATTGCCCTTTTTCTTTCCCATTATGCCAGGAGCCATCAAATCTACCCTCTCTGGCATGGTCACAGGTGGAGCCCTGAGGACTGAAAAGATCATTATCTTCCAACTCATTCAGTTTCTCATTACCTAACAACTCTCCAAGGAACCACTCTTGGTTTCCTTCCTTCACCTCTTTTTTCTCTTTCTATCTCTTCACTACCCCCATATGAAGTTACTTTTTTGCTATTTCTACAATTTCAGTCAATTGTACAAAATAGTCTCTGAAGTCACTGTGATCTGGTAGGCTTACAAAGCTGCAAGTGAATTTGCCATTGAATTAATCAAGAATAGAGAAATAGATTTGTCCTGATTTCTGGTATGACATGATTTTGAATACTACCTCTTAGTAGCATGAGGTCACTCATTATCAGGCCCTTCTGTTCCCTCAGAGCAGAAACAAGATGTAATTCCACTCTGAAAAAATATAAACTAGCATGCTGTACCACAGTTCCAAGTATATTGGAATCCAAGGTGTTAAACTGGTATGGGAAAGGAGTTCATAGTTCTGGACTGATGTCAAGAAAATTAATGCTGAGTAGGTCTGGGACAATCCATCAAGAAAGATGTGTTCAGGCTAGACACTGGTTAGTCTTATTTTACTTCTCTACCTGGGACTCCAATGCCAATTTTGTAGATTTCAACATAAGGGAAAAAAAATTTGGAAGATTTAGAAGAAAGAATAGAAAAAGGGGAAACCAAGGAAGAAAGAAGTAGCAAAGGAGAGATGTGAAGCATTGTTTAGTCCAACTCTAATGGTCTAGCAGAGATGCTTATGCACGTGCAGTTACTAGGACAGGGGTCAGCAATGTATGGCTCTCCAGCCATATCTGGCTCCACCTCCCTACCTGCCAGTCTGGGCAGAGCCCCAGGATGTGCCCCATATTCCAGCGCCTTCCGCCTCCATCCTCCTCATTCCGCACATGTTTATGGCTCTCATGGCCAAAAAGGTTGCCGACCCCTGTACTAGAAGATACAAAAGGAGACAAGAAGTATCCAGACTGATTTGGCTGAGGAATGCTTTGGGATTTCAAGTACATTGATAGAATATATAATTCGAGTAAGGATGGGCCATGAAATATATCATGGAATAATGGAAGGCGGTGCAGGAGGTTGAGAGTAAATTTGTCAACAGAATAGATTACCTTGATGTTATTTTGATGTAGGAAGTGGCTGGTGATATTCTAATGTAGAAAACTGCTGCATTTATTTGTCATATACATGATTTTATAGCTAATAAACTTAATAAGAAAAACATCACTGACATCAATATTATCCATTTGAACCCTTCCTCATGCAGTGTGCCATAAAACATAGTTTGGGAGATGAGATTGGGAGCACAACAGGATTCAGAAGGAGCTGAGTGGGGCTCTCATAGTTGGAGCCAGAAAGGTCTGTGTGACTCTGGTCCAGCCCCATAACCTGTTGGCTTCAATTTACTCATATGGAAAACAGGATTAATAATATCATATACCACACAGAATTATTGTAAAGAATCAAGTGAGAACAGTTCAATGGAATAATCACTTATTAAATACCAATATGTGCCAGTGTTATATTGAAACTCTGGGAGCAGAGAGTCTCACCCTGATTGACAGGTGAGGATCATTGGATCTTAGAATGTTCCCAGGGGCCATGAGGACAGGGGAGAAAGCGGTTGGCCCAGGGGGGTATAAATACCCTGGCAGCCCTGGCTTTTGGTTCCTTTCACTTCCCTTGGACCTGAGATCTGTGGATCCTGGTCTGTTTGGGATTAGTGACTTGCTTGACTCAACCTTGCAAGAATCTCCTGTCTTGTACCTGATTAACTTTGCCAACCTGTATCCAAACCATCAATTTTCTTATTCTACTGTCCCCTAGATAATTAGGAATTTAAGTCATCTGTAGTTATCTAGGTATCCCAGGGCCCGGGAGGGATCCGGGAGGTGGGCAGGAGAAGAAGAAGAGGGTGGAAAAGGAATGAATACTGAAGGCTGTATAGGCATAACATCTAGCAGGAAGAAGAAGCTGAAGACATCAAACAGCAGCTTGCTTACTCTGGTTGGGCTGTGGCCAGGCTGAGCCAGAGGAGCTAATTAACCAGAATCAATTACCTGCCTACAGCTCTGAGGGTTTATTATTATCATTTAGTTAGGGTTTCCCAATTTCCTAATATTCCTTCTTTGCTAGAAATATAGATAAAGCTATTCAAGTACCTTCCTGGAGTGGTTGTGTCATCACTTCTCTGGGAATGGAGCAACGCAGTCAGATAAACCGTTACCAAGGCTAATAGAGCCCAATATCTATCATCAATCAACCCCAGGTGGGACCTGAAGGGATACCATCCATTGACCCAAAGGATCCTGCTTGGGCACTGTTATAAAGGAGGGAGGTGTTACATCATCTAGCTAGGTGGCAAGCCTCTGTTGATCTTGCACTAGCCATATATCTGGTCTCCACTGCTGTCACAATTACCAGTGGTAGTATCCAGATTAGTCACCCTCTCTCTCTATCAGCCCATTTATTATATAACACCAGGCACTGTCCTAAGCACTGAGTAAGGAAGATAGGAAGGAAGGAAAGAAAACAAGGAAGCAGGGAATGTTGTTATTCAGTTGTTTCAGCCCTATCTGACTCAGTGTCTCCATTTTAGTGTTTTCTTGGCAAAGATATTGAAGTGTTTTGCCATTGTCTTTTTCAATTGATTTTACAGATGAAGAAATGAGGCAAACAGAGGAACTGAGGTTCAAGTGATTTGCTCAGGGTCACACAGCTCAGATTTGAACTCATAAAGATGAGTCTTCCTGATTCCAAGCCCAGTGCACTATTCACGCCACCACCCAGCTGCCAACTATTTGTTTATAGCTGTTACAAGTTATCTCCCCCATTAGACTATGAGCTCCTTGAGACCAGGGCTTGTCTTTGTCTTTTTTTTAAAATTTTTTTTAAAACCCTTAACTTCTGTGTATTGACTTATAGGTGGAATATTGGTAAGGGTAGGCAATGGGGGTCAAGTGACTTGCCCAGGGTCACACAGCTGGGAAGCGTCTGAGGCCGGATTTGAACCTAGGACCTCCTGTCTCTAGGCCTGGCTCTCAATCCACTGAGCTACCCAGCTGCCCCCCCTTTGTCTTTTTTTTAACCTTCCCCATTTAGCACAATGCCTGGGACTCAGTAGTTATCTGATGAATGCTTGTTAAGTAACTGATCAACTGACTCCCCAAAATATAGAAAACAGCGCATCTTCATACCTATCACACTAATGTCTCCTTTGTAGTTCCCTCTGTATAGTCAGTAGACAGTTGATAGGGTTTACAAGGAGGCAACTGTGGGTGATGATTGGGTTCAGGTAAATGAAAGCAGGAGGAACAGGGGCCCAGGGATAGGGCAAGTGGTTGGGAAGCCTGGAGTGTGTGGTAATAACCACTGTTTTCCCAAAGCTCAGCCAGATCTCCATCCTCCTTCTTTAGCAGGGCCAGAGATTTCCCTCTCCTCAGGAAGGATGTCCCTTGTTGTGAGGAAGATTAGTTAGTGATTAAGGATTAAGGTTGACCTAGCAGGAATTCTGGTGCATTCTATGATGGAATGAAGGAGGAGGAAGTAGGTGGCTTGTGCTCTGAGAGGGATTAGCAAAAACTGTTGTTAGCCCTGAGAGATCTTAGAGTAAAGGACATCCCTGGGATCCTGTGTGGTGGTGGATTCTAACAAAGAGGAGAAGAACAACAGAGAAACACCAAGAAGAGGAGAAGTTTGGGATTTGGTGGACAGCATCTCAAGCACACTCTTTCTTCTTGAATATCTTGGACCACCTAAGCTTTTGGCATCCTGATCATCTGTGGATTACTGTGAGATCCCCTAAGCCACCCTCAGACCCATTTGTTGTGCTGCTCAAATCTGGCTGGAACCAGGTTTGATGCAGCCCCTCTGTGACTCCTGCATTGCTCCCTTGGCCCTGTCTGCTTAGGTCACTAAGTTAGAGTAAGAAGTCCTCCCCTTTGCCCTGTGATTTTGTCATTAGGTTTAAAGATAGAAATCCCTTTCCCACCTTTAGTTAAACATAATTAAACCAGTTAATCTCTCTTACCTTGCCTGCTTGTTTCTAGACTCTGGCCTAAGGGGAGTAGGGTGACAGTTAAGACCAACTGTCATTCTTGTGTAAATCCAAAGAACTCTGGTCTCACTATCCTGATCCAGTCTCTCCTACATCCCAGTGTGTGTACCCAAAACAATTAGATTTATTGTTACATCCCTGGTGTCTCCATTATTTATTATCTTTTCTACACTCTATAATTGACATTTTATTTGGGGAGGAAATTCCCAAAGACTTATATAGAGGGGCTTCTAGATAGCTCAGTGGATAGAGCACCATTCCTGGAATCTGGAGGACATGTTTCACATCTGGCCTCAGACACTTCCTAGCTCTGTGACCCAAGGCAAATTGCTTAACCGTAATTGCTACTTTTCTGCCAAATTCTTAGAAGTAAGACAGAAGGTAAGGGCTAAAGCAAAAAAGACCCATATGGGAAGCCTACTCCTGTGCTGGGCCAGAATCTGCAGGTTAGTTGCCTCTGAGTTATCATGTATTTCAGGTGTGGAAGAGGAGTTACCAATGAATCCCCAGGTGGCCAATATGATGAGGAGCACCATTGGCATGTGGATAATGTCATTTATATTTTCTACATATGTCACCCTCTACATTGGAAGTAAGTATAGGGTATATAAGTAAGTCAGGGTTCCTGAGACATAAGGGGCAGTTTGAGCAGAGAAGGTATAAGAATATGAGCACTCATGGCTACCACCCTAACCATAATCCATTTAACCCAACAATAGCAACAGTAATCCCTATGATAAATACCATTTGGGATTTTCTGGGGTGATTTACCCATAAGTTAGTTATAAAATAATATAGTCAGATATGTTACAGGAATACTAAATGTATCACAATTACAATTAGAGTTCCTCTTTCCTTGGTAGATTGTGACTAGAGCTGAGGTGTTTTCTCTCAGCCCCTGGATCCTCCCACTACCTCTCCTTCTATCCCTGAGGATGGTGGTCTCTATCTTCTGGAATGTCCCTTGTATGAGAAACCAGGGGTGCAAAGAAGTAGTAATGAGCTGTCTGGGGGGGGGTGATAGGATCACAAAAGATTCAAAACTCTTTAATTCAGTTCTTTTTTTTTATCTTCAGTTGAGAGAGTTGGGACAGTGGCCATCTTCTATGAAACAGATTTAATTAGAGAAAACTTGAGTCCTTTAGTCAGAGTTGATAGTCCTGAGGTTAAGGGAGAGTCTGAGTCATTATAGCCTTGACTTTGGGTGTCTTCTTTCAGATACTTGGCAATGCATAGAGAAGAAAAAGAAAGCAAAAGGAGAAGGAGAAAAAGAAAAGAAATATGCCCTTTTGTGGCAGCTGAATGAGAAGAAAAGGAAAGCAAAAGAAAAAGGAGAAGGAGAAAAAGAAAAGAAATATGCCCTTTTGTGGCAGTTGAATGGGATCTTGGCAGTGACTTCTTCCATTGAAATAGGTGTTTATATTTGTTACCTCTGGACAAAGCATAGTTGCCCAGGTAACCAGGACCTGAGAGCAGGGGTGAGGGGAGGGTAATTAATGATTTATAGGGCAATCTTCATGAAATTCTCACTCACTGGGTGTTTACTCCCTCTCCTCATTCTGTTGGTATGACAATCCCTGAACAATCCTGAACAAAAGTATCTCTTTTTCCTTCTCAAAGACAGACAACACTCATCCCAGGTTCCCATAGCAGCATATGGATCTCTCTTCTTTTGTATAGTGGTCCAGATATCTCTTGAGGAATTGGGCAGAGATGTGAGGGGAGGGTTCCTGAGGATCCACCCTGAGGATGGATCAGATTGTATAAAATGTGGTGTTTTGGATAATCCAGAGGTGGTGGAGAAAGCCAACTGTGGGCTATGGCTGGGGGTATAAGAAGGGACAGGTATTTCCAACCATCCTAGAGGAAGACACTAGAAAGGGAAACTATATGATCTACCTTGGACCAGTTTCTAACAGGTTATGATCTTTGTTTACTCTGCAGGATTTATTATGATGGATGACTGGATAAACTGGCTTGCTTGGACTGTTATTCTTATCTCCATGGTGGCCTTATTAATAATTTTGCTAAAAGATGTGGATTTTTTGTTAGTACTTGTGATGCTGCCATTTTTAATGAATATCATCACTATTGACCACGACCACATTATGGCCTTATTAATACATTTGCTAAAAGATAAGGATTTTTTGTTCGTATTTATGATGTTGCAGTTGTCAGTGAATATCAGCACTATTGACCACTTTATCTTTTTGCTGTCATTCCTAAGGATATTTTTAGTCTTTTATCAGTGGTTCACCTTCCCTAATGATTCAGGTAACTGGGGCTTGTCCAGTAGCCTGGGTGGTATAATGAGAATGGTCAATGGCCCTGGGGAAGTAATTAATGATGATCCATGTCTTTATCCTGAGGCATAAAGATGCTCAATTTGGGAGGGAATGGAGGAAGTTTCACAAGGGCAAGGCTAACAGAGATTAAGTTAGTGGCAACCTTGGGGAAAGAGATGGCTCAAGGAAGAAGTTGAGGAGGCTTATGACTTGGCCTGGAGGAACCTAGGGAAGAAAGTGTGGACTGTGACAAAAAGCAAGATCATGATACCTTTTTTCTCCATCCCTACTCCATCTCTTCATCCTTTTTCTTTCTCTCCCTCTACCCTCCTTATTTCTTCTTTTTTTAAAATTTAGAATATTTTCCCATGGTTACATGATTCATGTTCTTCCTCCCTCCCCCAACAAACCCCCTTGCACAATTCTAATAGGTTTTACATGTATCATTGATCAGACCTATTTCCATTTTATTGATAGTTGCACTAAGGTGATTGTTTAGCATCTACATCCCCAATAGTATCCCCATCTACTTATGTGTTCAAGCAATTGTTTTTCTTCTCCTTGTTTCTTGTTATTGCTAATTTTCTTCTTTCTTTCTGTCTAGGGTTAGAACTAGCACCCAGGACTACCAAGGTATACCAGGACACTACAAGGACAACTAGAAGGACGGTGTCCCTCACTCCTTCATCCTTTCTTGGGATTGGGGGGATGGTACAGTGCTGCTTCCTATATCCTGTCCTTTGTCCTTTTTAGTTCCAGCTGGTCCACAACCTCACCATCCCTCTAGACCACAGTGCGTTATGATAGTCAGGCTCCTCTCCTGGGAAAGTTTCCCAAAGTGAACAGAGGGCTGTGCTTTTCTCCCCGCTACTTCAAGCAAACTACTAACCTCAGGATTCATGCTATCATCTTCAATCTACCTCAGCAATGGAGCCTAGAGTGGCTGTGCCCTAAAGCCTACCTTCAAGCAACATATACCTTATGTCCCCACCTCTTCCACCCCCAGTGATTTAGCCTCAGTTGCTAGAACTCTGTTAGGATTCTGTTTCCTCTCTTCTCCTCCTTTCAGCCTTCCCAGCAAATATTCCCCCACTGTCCTTGTCAGAGCCAAGATGCCTAGACAGATCTTGGGATATATCCTAAGGAATATTAGGTCTCATGTTTTTCCACAGGAATGAGTCTGTTTTTCCTCTAACCACAGGTACAATGAGGCCAGCATTGACATGGACCACCAAATAGCCCTGGAGCCTAACTTGCTGGCACCCTTCCTGGCTGATCTATGAGGATCTCCTGAGTCACAGACTTTATTCTTTCTCACCTTTACTCATTACTTGCAATGAAGAGAGAGTGAGCCCAAAGGAACTAGGTCTTTCATTTAACACCCAAGACTACAGAATTAACAGAAGATTTTTCAGGCTATTACACTACTCTTTGTAAATGAATAAAAGTATTGATGTATAAGTTTATCATCTGTAGGCTTACTGAAAGCCAGTTCAGGACACCTCTGGCAAAAGACAGAACGATGGGAATTATATGAACTTTTTATTCCCACACAGTTCTAATTTCTTCCTTTAGTAGGGGTGGCTGGGTAGGTCAGTGGATTGAGAGTCAAGCCTAGAGATGGGAGGTCCTAGGTTCAAATCTGGCCTCAGAAACTTCCCAGCTGTGTGGCCCTGGGCAAGTCACTTGACCCCCATTGCCCACCCTTACCACTGCTTCCACCTATGAACCAATACACAGAAGTTAAGGTTTTTTAAAAATAAAACAAATAATTTCTTCCTTTAGGCCTATATGTTCTGAAAGCTTTCATTCCAAGTAGTTCAGATATCATGAGTTTTCAGTGTGATGACATCCATTAAAATTGTCCTTATTTTTTCATATCAGTTACAACCATCATCATCACTACAGAATTTCAGAATTCAAAGACTTGATTTGAAATCAAGATGACCTGTATTGAAATTGGGCCCGAGATCATTATTAGCTAAGTGACCCTGGGCAAGTCACTTAACTTCTATTTGCCTCCATTTCCTCAACTGCAAAACTGAGATAATAAAATCATCCACCTTGCAAGGTTGTTTTGATTATTTAATGAGATAATATTTGTAAAGTGCTTAGCAGAGTGCCTTGTTCATAGTAAGCACTATATAAATTCTATTATTTTTACAACCTCTCAGGCTTTTTGGCCCCATGGAACAGAACTAGGAGCAATGGGTGAAAATTATTTTTTTTTAAAAGCCAATTGAAAGAGTCAGGCCTAGAGACAGGAGGTCCCAGGTTCAAACCCAGCCTCAGCCACTTCCCAGCTGTGTGACCCTGGGCAAATCACTTGACCCCCATTGCCCACCCTTACCACTCTTGTACCTATGAGACAATACACCGCAATTAAGGGTTTAAAAAAAAAAGCCAATTGAAGTTTGATATGAAAAAATTCCCAACAATTAGAGCTCTCCAAAAGTGGAGTGGGATTCCCTGGTTGAATTGTATTCCCTCTTGACTAGAAATATTTAATCAAACACTTATTTGTTGTACTGTTATGCTGATTCCTTTTCAGGTATAGGTTGGACTCAATGACCTCTGAGGTACTTTCTTAACTCATCCATACCTGAAAAGGAAACTCCAGGGAAAAACACCTAATAAGTAGTCATCCAGCCTCTGCTGGAAACCCTCCAAAGGACATGTTCTGCACTTAGCCTGACTTAGACTAGTTTATGTTTAATACTGGAAAATGGGATTATTCAACAGTTAGCCAAAAGATTTATTTAGCCAAAGCTGTAGGAGAATATTCAAGGAGAGCAGGCATTGAGCCTACCTTGAATTGATTAATCTGAGGAAATCTCTTCTACCTCAGTTGTCCATTGTTTTCTTTTTTTTTCCATTTTTAACATTTATTAATATTCATTTTTAACCTGTTTACATGCTTCATACCCCTACTTTCCCCTTCACCCCCCGCATTCCCCCCACCCATGGCCAATGTACATTTCCACTGGTTGTAACTTGTGTCCTTGTTCAGGGCCTATTTCCACATTGTTGTTAGTTGCATTGGTGTGGTCGTTTCTAGTCTACATCCCCAATCATGTCCACCTCAACTCATGCATTCAAGCAATTGATTATCTTCTAT
>NW_025370559.1:0-389 GCF_016433145.1 Gracilinanus agilis | reverse complement strand
GTCATTGCATTGCTGCTGGTACAGAAGTCCATTACATTCGATTTTACCACAGTATATCAGTCTCTGTGTACAATGTTCTTCTGGCTCTGCTCCTTTCACTCTGCATCAGTTCCCGGAGGTCTCTCCAATTTGCATGGAATTCCTCCAGTTTATTATTCCTTTTAGCACAATAGCATTCCATCACCAGCATATACCACAGTTTGTTCAGCCATTCCCCAATTGAAGGACATCCCCTCATTTTCCAGTTTTTTGCCACTACAAAAAGCTCAGCTATAAATATTTTCGTACAAGTCTGTTTATCTATGATCTCTTTGGGGTACAAACCCAGCAATGGTATGGATAGATCAAAGGGCAGGCATTCTTTTATAGCCCTTTGAGCATAGTTCCAA
>NW_025370558.1:0-6430 GCF_016433145.1 Gracilinanus agilis | reverse complement strand
AAGGGTAGAGATAAACTCAAGTTCCTATGTATGAAAGTCTTTCTCTCGTGGAGTAATAAAACCATTCCTGCATTCATTGGGCAAGGGTAGAGATAAACTCAAGTTCCTATGTATGAAAGTCTTTCTCTCATGGAGTATGTACCCTTGAAGAGATAGAGACACATACAATCCAAATAAAGGCATTGCCCAGAGAAGAAAGACCGATTTGGACCAGAAGAACAGGCCGATGCACAGAGATCATGGACTTGAGAGAGAGATCCCGAAATATCCTTGGTGGCAGAGTGATTATCCCCTCTAGGATGCTTTCTCTCATTTTCTGATCTGAAAGTGAACTTTCCTTCCTGGAATTACTCGTAACACTTTGCTCATATGATTATTTCTTTTTAAAAACACCTTAGAGTTCTTCTAGTCCAAGCCACTCATTTTGCAGAGAAGGAATCAATAGGCAGAGAAGTGAAAAGATTTATCTAAGCTCAAACAGCTAGAAAGTAAAAGAGCTGGGATTCAAACCCAGATTGCCTGGCTCCAAACTCTATGCTCTTTCTACTATCCTGGGTTGCTTTATGGGATCAGAGTCCAATTTCTTCCATTGTTTTTTTCTCTGTCTCACCGCATTTTTATCCTTCTGATTTTGTGGAGTACCCAATTCAGGGCCATACTGCATCACTGGGAGCACAGTGGTATTAAAAAGGTATAATTAGTGATGCTACCACTACCAACATCATTGATGCATAAATAGCCAGTCAGTTGTTGATTGAACATGTGCACAGGGGAAACTGAAAGAAGGTCATACATTCCATTGTTGGGCACTTCTCCTTGTTATTAGGTTCTTCTAGCTTCTCAGGACCTTCCAACCATTTGTCCTGGTTCTATGCTCTGGAGGTGAGTAGACTACATTGAATATTTCTATTACAGGATAATGACTCAACTATTTAGTAGTAGTACTGCTAATTATTGGGCAGCTAGGTAGATTACCAGGTCTGGAGTCAGGAAGACTCATCCTCAGGAGTTCAAATCTGGTCTCAGATACTTACTGGCTGTGTGATCCTGGGCAAGTCACTTAAACTGGTTACTTCAATTTCCCCATCTTTAAAATGGACCAGAGAAGGAAATGTCCAAACATTTCAATATCTTCACCAGGAAAAACCCCAAAGGGGTGACAAAGAATAAGACATGATTGGAAAATGACTGAACACAAGATATAGTGGAAAGAGTGTGGGACTTAAATTCCAAGTACCTAGGTTCAAACTCCAACTCTATTACTCCTTGTGAGGCCATGAGTCAGTCACTTAACCACTCTTGGGCCTCAGTTTCCTCATCTGTAAAATGATTGGATTAGATGTCTTTAATATGCCTTTCAGTACTACATGGATTATCCTATTAATAACTTATATGGGTTAGTGCTTTATGGTTTGCAAAGTTATATATGTGTATGTGTGTGTGTGTGTGTATGTGTGTGTGTGTGTGTGTGTGTATTTCATCTTATTTCATCCTAAAAACAACTCTGTAGGGTAGAGTGGTCAAGTAAAATTATACACATTTTTCAGATGGGGAAATTGAAACTCATAGAGGTTAAATAACAGCATACTCTAAATCCAACAACTACATGAGCTAGAAATCAAACCTAGGTTTTTTAGCAAGTCCAGTGTTCTCTCCACCAAACTTTATGGTCTCTCCAATAGCAAATAAATCTTTCTTTTCTACCCCCATCCCTACACATTTCTATAGTTTTTTTCAAGTTTACAAATTATTCCCCCCCCCCCAGCATCCTGTGAAGTAGCTGGCAAATAAATATTATTATCTCCATTTTATGGAGGAGAAAGAAACATGGCCAGAGTCACAGCCCAAACTGAACCTGGTTTTTCAGATGCGAAGACTAGCACTTCCAACAACTCTCCACCTTCTTTTTCCAGGTTAAATATCAATTTGATTCAATTTAACAAGTAACTCCTCATATGGCACATTCTCCAGATTTCCCTACCATCTTGACTAAACTCCTTTGGATGTGCCCTAGTCAATGTCTCTTTCAAAATATGGCACCTAGAAATGAACACAATCCCCTTCTCGTGCTCTAGACTTGTACAGAGGACAGTAGGATTATTACCACCCTTGTTTTGGATACTATATTTCTGAAAAATCAGTCAAACTTTGCTTTAGCTCTTTTTGGCCTCCCTACCACACTGGTGACTCATATCAAGCTGGCAACTAATCAATTAACAAACATTTATTAAGTGCCTACTATGTACCAGGATATTGTACTAAGCTAGCAGTTCACAACTCTTAAATAGTTTTCAGATAAATAACAATAACTCCCCATCTCCCTCATCTTATACTTTTGTAGTTGATTCTTGAACCCAAACACATGAATTTTATGTCTTTCCCTATTACGTTTGATCTTTCTAGTTCCAACCTCTTACTTCTACGAAGATCTATCTGAATCCTTATTGTCATCCAATATATTAATTATTTTATTATCTAGCCTTTTGTGTACTCTACAAGTTGAAATAAGTATAAATTACATGTTTTCATCGAAATCATTGATTTAAAAATCTCGAACAACGCAATGATAAGAAGAGAGCCAATAACCTCTAATGGCCATTTCTCGGTTCTTACTTTCTGGGACTTTGTAGTATAATATTGCTGAAATGTCTTCATCCACTCTCTTGAAACACCTCTCTTGGCTTTTGACACTTGAGTATGGTTTTCTTTAGCATTCTAGACTTTCTAGCACTTCTTTGTTACTACTCAACCCAATGTATTTTTCTGCTGTCCCTAATTCCCATTCCTTGGTGTTGACTAATCTTTAAGCCTCCTCTGGCTTCCCTCATTCCAGGTACATTCTGTGGAGTAGAAAAAGGATAATATATATGCTCTGGTTTTTGAACCTCCAGAAAGCCAGAAGGGATCTGGAAATGATCCAGAGGAAAGTAACAATATTATCAAGGTGATGGGCAGGTTTCTATAAAAGAACAAACTGAAGAGATCTTACAAGGTACTTTGGTTTGAAGACGAAGGCTAAAAGGAGCTGTGCTCCAAGTTTACAAAATCACAAAAGCAGATTTGGTCACCAAAACTCAACTACACAGAACTAAAGATCTCTTCTTGAAGCCCAAGAGAGATAAAATTGGGGGGAAAAGTTATGGGGTATTTATAGGACTTTTTGGTAAAATTTGGATTAAGTATTTGATCAAAGACTATATGTAAGTTGATGTTAAGTAAAATATTGTATGAAAAAGAAATTTTAAAAATAAATATGAACATTTAAAAAATGAAAAATAGATCGATATAAAATACTCTACGTATATTTCATTCATTTCCAGTTTCTAGATTTTTTTCTGTGTCATCTGTGGCTTCTGCAAAACTCCCCCCAAAGTTCCCATTGAATCTTTTATGCTGACCTGTGATATAGTTAAACCAAGATGGGGAAAGTAAAGATGTGAAAGGGATATACACATATACATACACACACACACACAACATATACATACGATACACATATATCTATATACATATAGTGTGTGTCTATAAAATCTCATTTGATCTTAACAAATACCCAGTCAAGGCTATTATCATCACTAGTGTTAACTATTTCCTATTTATTCTGTTTACAGATTGCTATGTATATATTTGTTGCTTGTCTGTCCCCTATTAGGATGTGAGCTTCTTGACTTAGGAACTATCTTTTGCCTTTTTGTATCCCTAGAACTTAGCACTGTGTTTGGCACATAAGAGGTGCTTGAAAAATGCTCATTGATTGATTGATTGAGATGAATCACAGAAATATCATCTGACTTCCCTTAATCTTGCAGCTACCTAGAGTCCCAGGTGGTACTTGAATCCAGTTCTTCTTGTCGTCAAGAGTACTCTGTTCATAGCACCATGTTAAAAACTAGTGCTCATGCTAAAGAATGGGATGCTGGCACAAAGAGATAGATTCATGAAGAATTGGGATGAATTCAAAAATGGTTAATTCCCCAGGAAGATGTTAAGGAAAGTTAAGAAGTTAAGGTCCACCCCTCACCTCTTGAGGTTGACAACAAAGCTTCCTTTGACGACACTTCCTGAGGCAGAAAATGGGACTGGGTGGGCTATGAACATAACTTAGCATGATGTAAAGTCTTTGCAACTTTCCTGTCCGAGAACGGGAGGCTAATTAAAGGCCTGAGAATTTGGATCTCTGTAAATTCAAGTTATCTACTTCCAGCCTAGCCTTAATCACCCCTTTATATTTATAATGGCCACTTTATATTCCTTCCACATCACTGATTTGATACATATTCCTCTCTCTTGAATGCCAGTCTCTCCCCTCAGTCCTCACAGTTAATTTGAAATTTTCACTTTATTGAAAAGGCCCAGAAAATAATCATGTGTGATCATCCCTTGACAACAGTAGATGCCTGGAAGGGAGGAAAGAGGAATGAGAAGCACCAGACAGCTATAGCCATGGCCAACATCACTGTCTATTCTTCCTGAGGGTGCAGTTTCCTAATCCACAGCTGGTCAGGGTAAAAGATTATCTATAGCAGCAAGGTTGGCCAAGGACATGAAATCAGAAGGAACTGGTCCATGTAAGGATCTTCTTGTCTTCTGGTAACAATTCCTTCCATGAGTTGTCTGACAGGATAGTTGGCATTCCAATTCTTATCTTCATGCCTTGTCCTGACTAATTGTTCTCATTTGTTTCAGTTTGTAGTGGTTTTTTGACTGGGCTCTACCCATGAGATATGGTGGTTGGCCACTGTTAGTTACTAAGAGAATAAAAGACCCTTAGAGGTGAAGTGCTCAATTCTAGATCCTTAGCTGCACTCTGGTTTATGAATCCTGGTTCTTTACCTGGTCATGACAACTCTGATTTTTTTAAAATACATATTAGACTGTTCTGATCTGCTTAATAATGGTGATAGACACTTTGTTTTCCAGAAGCCAAAATTGTAGACTTTGACTTGGTAGATATAGATATATGCACACATAAACACACACACACACACACACACACATATTCTCTCTCTCTCTCTCTCTCTCTCTCTCTCTCTCTCTCTCTCNCTCTCTCTCTCTCTCTCTCTCTCTCGCCCTTAGTTTTGATTATGAAAGAGAGCTGAACAAAGGAGGGGCTGTAATTCCCTGATAATATCTTTACTGGATTTTTGTGCCCTTTCTATCCCAATTGACAGACTAGTTAAGTAGGGTCCCTTCCCCTAGAGGGAGAGGGAAGGCCATATGGAGAGAGACAGCTGGACTGACTGACTGATGAATATCTATGAGTGCAACCTCTGACTCTAAAGAAATTCTAACCCCTGTGCTTAGCCTTATCTGGCCAACTATAGATGGGTATATCCATTAAAAAGCTCCAGCTCTTTTTGATTATCTCAATATAAAAATCAGAGCCCCTAACAGCTGTAGACTATCCAGGGGTTGAACTATGTCTGGATGGAGCCCTTATGGGAGGTCTTTATGTGTATGGTTTCATTTTCCTAAGCCAGACCTTAAGGAAGACTTAGAGGATGGCAGAGAGGTCAAACATACATATGATCTACCTTTGTTGTATAAATATGTTGACTAGTAATTTGTATTCTTTCAATAAACCCTTAGTTGAAGCAACTTAATGCAAGATCATCCCTATGTTCCTTGAAATCTCAAATCTGACCAGCATGCCATGAAATCCTTGCCTATACTTACAGCTCTTATCCTTTGTGTAACCGTGACACTGGGTTCTCTGATTTCTTTATCTATTCTCAGCCTTTCCTCTCCTTCTCCCCTGGCACTTCATACTTATTTTTTTTGCATGTGAAGCATATTCATTTTCACCTATCTATAACCTTTCCAATATAAACTTAAAAAAAATAAACCCTTACCTTCTGACTTGGAATCAATACTGAATATAAGTTATAAGGCAGAAGAGTGGTAAAGGCTAAACAATGGGCTTAGGTTACTTGCCCAGGGACACACAGCTAGGAAGTATCTGAGACTAGATTTGAACCTAGGACCTCCCATCTCTAGATATGGCTCCCAATCCACTGAGCCCTCTAGCTGTCCACTCCCCCAGTACATCTTTATGGTAAAGATTCCGGGCCTGACATTTCTTTATATACAAAATTAGAAATCTTCTAGTATAAAATTCCTACACTAAACTTCCATTCAGAGACATTTGGACTACCTGAAATTTAACAACTTGAAAACCAAAATCATCATCTCCTTTCGGCTCCTTAAATACTGCACCACCATTACCCATTTTTTGGTCAGTGGTATTATCCATTTTCTAGACTTCTATATTTGGAATTTTGTTTATCTTTTATTTCTATTGCCCCATAAATCTATCTAGCTACAAATGTTTACTAATTGTTCTTCTACATTGTCTCTACCATCTTCATTTTCATGGTTCCTGATCCTCATTATATGATATAACAGCCTTAGAGCATATATATATATATAT
>NW_025370557.1:1602-2324 GCF_016433145.1 Gracilinanus agilis | reverse complement strand
AGGGTGGAACACTAAATAATCTAAGATGGCGAGGGGGATGGGAAAGAGGGGGTAAATAGCAAGGGACACCAAGAGAAACTTGAGTGAATAAGAAAATAGAATATTCTATTACACACAAAGAGGGTATGGGAGGGAGAGGGGACAAATACTATTATAAGAAGGAGAGGAAGAGAGCATAAAGAGGTAATAATCAAACCTTACTCTCAGTGTAATCAACCCGGAGAAGGAAGAGTAGCTATACTATCCATTGGGAAATAAAACTCTTATCTAACCCTTCTGAGAAAGTTAGAAGGGATAAACAAAGGGGAGCAGGGGAGTGGGGAGGTCAAAAAAAGGGAGGGGTGAAGGGAGAGGGAACTCATAAAGCTTTTAAAAACAAAAAGAGGGTGGAAAAATAAGGGAGGGAGTAGAAAGGGAAGTTAATCAAGGGAGGGGATAAGGGATAGGGTCTTAATAGCAAACCACAGGTTTTAAAGGAAATAGTTTAAGGAGAAGGGGTAGGAATGGGGGAGGATTTGAAAATGTCAGCAAATGCACAACTGATGATTATAACTCTGAATGTGAATGGGATGAACTCGCTCATAAAACAGAAGCAAATAGCAGAGTGGATTAGAAACCAAAATCCCACCATATGTTGTCTACAAGAAACACATATGAGGCGGGTGGACATACACAAGTTTAAGGTTCAGGGTTTGAGCAAAATCTTTTGGGCATCAAATGAG
>NW_025370557.1:0-1502 GCF_016433145.1 Gracilinanus agilis | reverse complement strand
TAAAGGCAGTATAAACAATGAGGAAATAACACTGCTCAATATGTATGCACCAAGTGGCATAGCACCCAAATTCATAAAGGAGAAACTGGCAGAGCTCAAGAAGGAAATAGATAGTAAAACCATACTAGTGGGAGATCTAAATATTCCTCTGTCAGATCTAGATAAATCAAACCAAAAATTAAATAAGAAAGAGGTAAGAGAGTTGAATGAAGTCCTAGAAAAATTAGATCTAATTGATATGTGGAGAAAAATAAATAGGGACAAAAAGGAATACACCTTCTTCTCAGCTGCACATGGCACATTCACAAAGATTGACCATGTTATAGGGCATAGAATCATTGCAAACAAATGCAAAAGAGCAGAAATAATAAATGTAACCTTCTCAGATCATAATGCAATAAAAATAATAATTAGTAAGGGCACTTGGACAGGAAAATCAAAAACTAATCGGAAATTAAATAATATGATTCTTCAAAACCAATTTGACAAAGAAGGAATCATAGAAACAATCAACAATTTCATTGAAGAAAATGACAATGATGAGACATCCTACCAAAATCTGTGGGATGCGGCCAAGGCAGTACTCAGGGGGAAATTTATATCCTTGAGTGCATATATTAACAAATTAAGGAAGGCAGAGATCAATGAATTGGGCATGCAACAAAAAAAATTAGAAAGTGAGCAAATTAAAAATCCCCAGATGAAAACTAAATTTGAAATACTAAAAACCAAGGGAGAAATTAATAAAATCGAAAGTAAAAGAACTATTGAATTAATAAATAAGACTAGAAGCTGGTACTTTGAAAAAAAAGATAAAATAGAAAAAGTACTGGTCAATCTAATAAAAAAAAGCAAAGAAGAAAACCAAATTGATAGTATCAAAGATGAAAAGGGAGACCTCACCTCTAATGAAGGGGAAATTAAGGCAATCATTAAAAACTATTTTGGCCCAATTATATGGCAATAAATATAACCATTAAGGAGATATGGACGAATATTTACAAAAATACTAACTGCCTAGATTAAGAGCAGAAGAAATAGAATACCTAAATTATCCCATATCAGAAAAAGAAATTGAACAAGCCATCAAAGAACTCCCTAAGAAAAAATCGCCAGGACCTTATGGATTCACAAGTGAATTCTATCAGACATTCAAAGAGCAACTAATCCCAATACTATACAAATTATTTGATATGATAAGCAAAGAAGGAGTCCTATCAAATTCCTTTCATGACACAAATATGGTAGTGATTCCAAAGCCAGGGAGATCAAAAACAGAGAAAGAAAACTATAGACCAATCTCCCTAATGAACATAGATGCAAAAATCTTAAATAGAATACTAGCAAAGAGACTCCAGCAAGTAATTAAGAAGATCATTCACCACGATCAGGTGGGATTTATACCAGGAATGCAAGGTTGGTTCAACATTAGGAAAACCATCCACATAATTGACCATATCAACAGTCTAACAAACAAAAATCACATGATTATCTCAATAGAT
>NW_025370556.1:0-1902 GCF_016433145.1 Gracilinanus agilis | reverse complement strand
CTTCCTTCCTTCCTTCCTTCCTCCCTTTCTTCTTTTCTTTCTTTCTGAAATATATTTATTTTGCATTATTTCACATATATAATTGATATCACATTGTTTGCTTTTGTAGTAAACTGGAGAGGGATATGTTGAGGGAGAGGATCTGAAACTCAAAATTTTAAAGGAAAATCATGTTTAAGATAAATAAATAATAACCTCCCAAAATATTGAGGATCCCAAAAAGCTTTTATTTGGATTGGATAAATTAGTATATGTTGTATTAAAAACTAAAACTGACAAAATTTTAAAATATTTCTTAATTCATTTTTAAGTTAATAAACCATTACATTTTAATGTAAATATCATTTTAGCAAAAATGATATCAAAATTAATGATAAAATGGCATTGTTTTACATATCTTTGTAAACTTCACTGTCTGGCTTAATAGAAGACAGCTGGATTTTCCTATATGCTTCAGCATTCAGTTTGTTCCTATATGTGGTTTTGGTTGAGGTAAGTGAAAAAAAAATCTGGCTTCATACAAATGTTGTTATTCTTGTTCATCTTTTATTTTTGAATGGGGTGATGTCTTGACTTGTGTTTGAACTGTATTTAAGTGAGACAGAGTTGCATAAAGTCATCATTCTCACTCTCTCTTCCAGAGTTATTGAAGTCCAATGGCAAGACAAAAATTAAGACGACAAATGATGACTTGGATGTAGTAGGTGATCTGGGCTAAGATCTTCCATGTCCCACCAAACTAATAACTCCATAGAATACTTCAGCTGACTTCATGACTGTTGGAACAGATTCTTCTCATCTGCCCTTCCATCCAGAGAAGTCTTCACATGCTTGGTGAAGAAACCTCTGGGTATTTCAGGGAAGTCTGGTATCTCTGTTGTAAGGGCTTGCACTGGTACATAGTTGGAAAAGGAAGAAATATCATAACAAATAAGTAACATTTTGGTATTATGAGGAAAACTAATTTTGACCTGATGGATCTCCTGAAATGGTCTTGCTGATATAGGTTCCACTTTGAAAACTGCTATGTTAGAAGGATTGAGAGATCTCTAAGTAGGGAGAATTTCCTCTCCTGGGAAATTTTCATATAGACAAGGGAAATAAATTATTTGCAAGGTGACTTTCCTGGGTACTCCCTGTCTACCTTGCAAAGAGAGTCCTGGATGAATTTATTCTACAGTTAGTGAGATAAAGAGTATACAATTAAAAGACTTGTGAAACAATCAAATATATGCCTGTTTGAAATTATGATCTGAGACTTTAAGTGCTGAGATTACAAAAAGCTGAGAATGCTAAGAGAAAACAGAGTAAAGAGATCATTCAAAAGGGGTACCTTTAACAAGAAAGGTTTTTATTCTTTGTTCAGGCCCCCCACACAGTTGGTAACCTATAAATGTTTACTGAATTGACCTGAAGCCAATTTCTGCTATAAATGATCTGTGTGCCCTTTGGCAAATCACTGCCCATCTCTTGGCCTTAGTTTGCTATTTTTAAAATAAAGAAGTTGGGCTAGATGGTCTCTGAAGTCATTCTTAGCTCTGACATTCAATGGTTTTATCCTCAAAAGCTTTGGGCAGGATTTTGAAAGAGGGAATCAAATGAGGAATGGCTAAATGGCGGTGGAAAATGAGAGTCATGGAATATTTCTGTGTTGTAAAAAGTGATGAATATGATCATCAAAATCACATAATGTAAGAGTTGGAAAGGATCTTGGCAGCCATCTAGCCCAAAACACACACACACACACACACACATACACACACACACACACACACACACACACACACACACACCCTCCACAACCATGTAAATAGAAACAACAATAAAATAATCAAAATTGAATGCTGTGAGATTGTAATGATCAACCAATGCCCCAAAAGAAGAGAAAAGACATCCTTCCCC
>NW_025370555.1:0-9897 GCF_016433145.1 Gracilinanus agilis | reverse complement strand
GGGTTTCTACACTTTCAGACTAAGGGCAAACCACAGGGTCAGGGGAGGGACTTAACTACACTCATCTAAGACCTAAGCCAGGCAGTACTGGAGTGGGAATCCTCACAGCAGAGTCCAGAGATGTTATCAGGATGCCAGGAGCCAACTCCTCCAAAACTGATGATCAACAGTAGCCCAGTAGGTAGAGGAAGTCTGCAAGCTGTTCAACAGATCACAGGCCACTTCCCTACTCAGTGCTGTCTTGCAGGATTGATGTCCTCTGCTTTCAACCTTCACCACTCTCCAAGATCCCAGGGGATCAGGGTACAGCTCCACTAGCTTTGAGGTCTCCCAGGGTCAGTTACAGCTTGTCAAAACCACCATGGAGTCTGTCTCAGAAAGCAAAACCACACTTCCTGCTTCCCCATTCCAAATGGAATTCTCCAGCCCTTTCTGTTATGTCTTCTAACTAATAACTAAATAATCTTCCTCATAACAGAATGAAGCAAGGATGCCCATTATCACCACTTTTGTTTAATATTGTACTAGAAATGCTAATTTTAGCAATTAGTTTGTTAATTATCCTTTTTATTACCAAGTTCCCGCATAAGTTTTCCAAAGTTATATGATTTATACTATCTCCCTCCTTTCCTCCCTTCCCCTTATCACAGCTGATAAGCATTTAAATTTCAGTTATCCATGTATCATCATACAAAACATATTTCCATATTATCTATTTTTGTATGCAAATAATCTTATAGAAACAAAATCTCCAAAACATATACCCAAATAAACAAGTGATAAATCACATGTCTTCATATGCGTTTCTAATCCAACAGTTCTTTCTCTGATGGTGGATAGTATTCTTTTTCATAATTCCTCAGAATAATCCTGGATGATTGCATTACTGTTTATAGTAAAGTCTACCACATTTGATCATTCCACAATATTTCAGTTACTGTGTATAATGTTCTCCTGGTTCTGTTTATTCCACTCTGAATCAGTTCACACAGGTTTTTCCTATTCTTTCTGAAATCATCCTATTCAGCATTCCTTATAGCACAATAGTATTCTATCACTATTATTTGCAACAATGTGTTCAATCATTTCCCAATTGAACGACGTACCTTTAGTTTCTGACTCTTCACCAACACAAAAAGAGGTGTTATACATATTTGTGTAAAAACAGGTCTTTTTCCATTTTTTTATCTCTTTGGGATACAGACCTAGTAGTGGTATTACAAGATCAAAGGGTACTTCCAAATTACCCTACAGAATGTTTGCATCAGTGAACAACTTCACCAGCAATACATTAGTGTTCCAGTTTTGCCACATTTATCATTTTCATTTTCTGTCACATTGGCCAGTCTGATCAGTGTGAAATGGTATCTCATAATTGTTCTAATTTGCATTTTTCTAATCAACAGATATTTACAAAATTTTTTTCATATAATTACTGATACCTTTCATTTCTTCATCTGAAAACTGCCTATTTATATCCTTTGACCATTTATCCATTGGAGGATTATTTGGATACTTACAAATTTGCATTAGTTCTTTACATATTTGAGAAAGGAGACCTTTATCAGAGAAATTTGATATATTTTTTTCTAACTTTGCTGTTTTACTTGTAACCTTGATTATGCTGGGTTTTGTTTGCACGAAACCTTTTTTAATTTGATATAATCAAAATTATTCATTTTACATCTTGTAATGTTCCCTATTGCTTGTTTGATCATAAATTCTTCCTTTCTCCATATATCTGACAGGTAAACTATTCTATGTCCCCCTATTTTATTTATAATATCACTCTTTATGTTTAAATCATATACCTATTTTGACCTTATATTGGAATAGGGTGTGAGATATTGATCTAAACCTAATTTTTGCCATATTATTTTTCTAATTTTCCCATCAATTTTTGTCAAATATGTGAGTTCTTATCCCCAAATCTGGGATCTTTAGGTTTATCAAATACTAAATTGTTAACCATTTGCCAGAGTTCAATTTATTGATGCACCCTCCTTTTTCTTGGCCTGTATACATTGTTTTGATGATTGGAAGACACTTTTCATGCAAATAAAATTATATCTAAACAACTGGAAAAACATTAATTACTCATGTGTTGGCTGAGCTCATATAATAAAAATGTCAATCTCATCTAAATTAGTTTTTTCAGTGCCATACCACTCTAATTACAAAAAAAGATTTCATAGAACTAAAAAAATATATAACAAAATTCATCTGGCATCATGAGAGGGAACTATTGAAAAAAAAATGTTAAGAATGATGGCCTAGCAGAAACAGATCTTAAACTGCACTATAAAGAAGTAATCATCAAAACAATCTGGTACCAGTTAAGAAATACAAAGGTGTAACAGTGCAATAGATTTGAGGTAAATGACCTCAGCAATTCAATGTTTGTTAAATCCATAGATGCCAGCTTTGGGGATAATAACTCATTATTTGGGAAAGAATGCTTGGAAAATTAGAAAACAGTATGGCAAAAAAATAGATTTAGATCAACATCTAACACCCTATAGCAAGAAAGGATCAAAATGGATATATTATTTAAAGATAAAGTGATATAAGTAAACTAGGGGAAAATAGAATAATTTACATGTCAGATAGATGGAGAACAGAAGAATTTATGACCAAATAAGAGATATAGAACATTATAAGACATAAATGAATAATTTTGATTATATTAATTATATTAAATTAAAAATGTTTTGTAAAAAACAAAACCAGTGCTAGCAAGATTAGATGGAAAACAATAAAGGAAAAAACAATTTAATAACAAATTTCTTTGACAAAGGTATCATTTCTCAAATATGTAAAGAACTAAGTCATATTTGTATGAATCCAAGTCATTCTCCAATTGATAAATGGTCAAAGCATATGAATAGGCAGTTTTCAGATAAAGTCAAAGCTATTCATAATCATATGAAAAATGTTCTAAATCCTTCTTGACTAGAAAAAGGCAAATTGTGAAAACTCTGAGGTACCACTTCACACCAATCAGATTGGCCAATATGACAATAAAAGAAAATAATAAATGTTGGAGGGGATGTGACAAATTTGGAGCATTAATGCATTGCTGCTATATTGTATGCTGATCCAACCATTTGGGAGGACAATTTGAAATTACTTCCAAAAGCCTATAAAATACTGCACATCATTTGATTCAGAAATACCAGTACTGGGCCTATATCCAGAAGAGATAAAAAAAATGGGAAAGGACCTATTCATAAAAAAAATGTTTATACCTGCTCTTTTTGTGGTGTCAGAGAATTAGGAACTAAAGGGATATCCTTCAGTAGGGGAATGGCTGAACAAATTGTTGCATAGGATGGTGATGTAATACTATTGTGCTATTAGGAATGATGAACAGGATGGTTTCAGAAAGAGCTGGAAAGACCCATGTGAACTGATTCAGAGTGAAATAAGGAGATTCAAAAGAATATTATGCACAGTAAATGAAATTTTGTGTAATGATTAAATGTGATAGCTACTAAATACAATGATTCAGGAAAATTCTGAGGGACTTATGTAAAAGAACGCTATCCATCTCCAGAGAAAGAACTGTTGGAGTACAAATGCATATGAAAACATATGATTTATAACTTGTTTACTTGGATATATAACTTGGGGTTTTGGTTTTATACTATTATTCTCTTATAAAAATGAATAATGTGAGGGGCAGCTGGGTAGCTCAGTGGATTGAGAGTCAGGCCTAGAGATTGGAGGTCCTAGGTTCAAATCTGGCCTCAGACACTTCCCAGCTGTGTGACCCTGGGCAAGTCACTTGACCTCCATTGCCTACCCTTGCCACTCTTCCACCAAGGAGCCAATACACAGAAGTGAAGGGTTTAAAAACAAAAACAAAAACAAAAAAATGAATAATGTGGAAATATGTTTTGAGTGGTAACATATGGATAAGACACATTGAATTACTTGTCAGCTTTGGGAGAGGGGAGGGAAGAAAGGAGAGAGACAACATGGACCATATAACTTAGGAAAATTTATAGGAAGAAATTTTATTAAAATAAAATTTTATGTAAGTAAGCTTCTGTTAACAGACAAAATAGGTACTTTAGATTACCCATGTAATCAATATTCTCATTCATTTTTTTGCAATGAGTTAGAAATCTAAAACATAGAGGCATAACATATGTAAACTTTTTCCAGGGATGTGACATCATCTCTAATAATCAGATGAGTTTAAATTATGAACTGTTTAATGTTAGATCCCCCAATAAAATGATGACTAAATAAAAAGGTACCATCATATAAATGGAAATATTTACAAGTTTAATTATGCTTTACTTAAACTTTAATTATATTTGAGGAATAACCCCAAAACAAGTACTTTACATCTGATTTATAAGAAAACAAACAACAATTAAATATTTTTTCACATTCTGATGTAATTTACAGGTCTGTTTTTAGGTCACTGAGAAAATCTACCATTTAATCACCAATAACCTATACTAAACTTAGTCTTTTAAAACCATAGCCATGGATGAACTACTTTGATTGGAAACTTTACCCAACTGTGGACTAAGCAAACCAATCAAAGAAAATTGTGCTGAAGTATTTTATTTAGTGAAACCAGTTTTATCATTGAAGAATATTCACTGAGGCCTACATACAATGGATTATTTCTCCTTGGGGGAAAACACACACCAAGAGCAAGATAACTATTCTATAGCTAAGGCCTGCATAAAAAGAAGTCAGCAGTTTTCCATATTGGTAGCTAATTAAAACCTATTTTAATATATGTCATTCCAGATTTAAGTAGCATATACCTAAAATTAAATAATTTTAAGAATGGAAAATGTTATTAGCTATGCTAAGTAACTATTCCCTAGCTGTTGCAAAAGGAAAGGATGGAGAGTAGTATAAGTTCTTACTCATATTATCGGGGAGATATATACATTAAGAAAAATGGGGAAGAAACTAAGAAGAGAATCCTAGATAAGATTTTTGAACTTTTTTTTGTTTTCAGGAGATAGGGACAGGGGAAAAAACATTGCTACTATCTGTGGAAATTCTTATTTCGTGTGTCATTGATAGCCAAAAATGCAATTAAACGTTATTTAAAAGTTAATTTTCTTGAAGGAAAAGGGCATGGGTAAGATCCTCACACCTCATTACCATCAACAAGAGAAAGCTCATAAACAGAACATTAAACACCATGTAATAAAAACGGAAAGCCTCATTTCTACAGGTCTGGGGGAAAAAAGCCTTAAATATATTCACAAAAGATGGAGTGCTTCCATTAAGTCTATTTGTCTCAATAAATGGAGATTATACAATGACCTTTACTTCAGCTGCCTTGGTTTCTCCATTTTTAATCATTATGCAAGATTTGGTAGGAATTATTGCTGACATTTTGCTCCTCGGGGGGCAATTAGTAGAGAAGAGAATTCACTAGCAAGTCTGCAAATCTCTTCAATTTACTGCCTAAAATGACAGTATTGAGGCCAACTTTGTTAGACTGTCATAGTATTCTTCTATTGCTAAATAGGACAGAATTCATTTAATCCCTACTTGCCAGAAAATTATATAAACCTGTTTGAATTTAATTTCCAAATAAAATGGAAACTGCAAAAGATAAATTAATATGTCAAGAACTTAGATACATTTCAATGTTTTATTATAGAACAATTTGAGCAATAGGACCCCAGTTATCATTTTGCATTTTTATGTGTTATTAGTAACTGAATTCCCCTATACGTTTATTATTTTTACCTCTATTTTCTCTATTATTATTTCCTTGATTCTTTTCTCTCTCTTCTTCTCTCTTCCTTTCTGTTTATAATGAGCAAGGTATACAGACATTCATGCTTATCTATGTATATCTACACATATGTTTACATATATGTATTTTACATGTGTGTTCATGATCAGGACATTTATAATTCTTGCTAAGCCTCATTTTTTCTCATCTAGAAAATAAGCAGGTGTGGTTAGGTTAATGTTGACTTCTTAGAATTCTATATCTATCAAATTATGACTCTATATGTTCTTTCTGAAAGTGTAGGGATAATAAGCTATTTACAAAAGGGAACTGGGAATACTGTGTGGGTGGTGCTAAGAGATAAATTTGGGCTGACAGACACCATGTTTTTATTTTTTTTAAATCTTATGCTTACAACTTAATTAATGCCTATTAAATATTATATGTTAAAAAGGAAAAAATTAAATGTTCTTCTTCTAATAGACACTAAGTAATTATAAGAAAACAACTAATAATAGATCTATTATCATCAAGAAATTCAAGCCTTAAAAATACTTAATTTAGTGTCAGAAAAATTAGGTTAAGGGGGCAGCTGGGTAGCTCAGTGGATTGAGAGTCAGGCCTAGAGATGGGAGGTCCTAGGTTCATATCCGGCCTCAGACACTTCCCAGCTGTGTGACCCTGGGCAAGTCACTTGACCCCCATTGCCCACCCTTACCACTCTTCCACCAAGGAGCCAATACACAGAAGTTAAGGGTTTAAAAAAAAACAAAAAAAAATTAAAAAATTAAAAATTAGGTTTGAAAAAAACCTCTGTCAATTAGTGTCCATGAAGCCTTAAATCAGTGATCAAACTTCTCTAGGATTTATTTTATTTATCTTAGAAACAAAATATTTAAAATTGTTTTCACTTAAAAATTGACTAACTGTAAATAAAAATCACAACTATTGGGTAAATATAATAAAGAGATCATCAACAATAGGGAAAGGTAATACACATAGACAATATTTTGTGGTGGCAAAGAATTTTAAATAATGTGGGTCACAGAAAAGAATATCTGAACAAATTATATTATTCTGTTGATTCTTTTAGAAATTACAAGTATGAAAAAAAATATGACAAATTAAGAGTGATTCTGGGTTTTCAAGAAATAATAGAATAAACCAAATAGAAACAAGGAAACAATTTTCAAAACTATAAAGGATGTCAAAATCTTTAGTTGCTTAGACTGATGAATTGATACTACCATCTGTAGAGCAATCTGGAACCATTTCCAAAGCATCATCAAATAGTTCATATCATTCAGTAATACCAGTAGTAGGGCTGTATCCCAAAAAAAAATTTAAATAGGGAAGAACAATCCACCTATACAAAAATATTTATAAGAATTCTTTTTGAAGTAGCAAAGAACTGGAAATTGAAGAAATGTTCATTAATTGGGGAATGGCTTAAAAAGTTGTGGTGTGTTTGTAAAGGAATACTATTGTGCTATAAGAAATGACAAAGAAGATTAGAGAAAAAAACATGGAAAAACTTAACTGAAATCATGTAAAGTGAGAAGATCCAGGAAAATGTTGTACATAGTAATAACCTTAATACGTGATAATTAATTATTAATGACTTAATTGTTATAAACAAGGCAAGAATCCAGGAACACTTAAGGTACTCATGACATAACAGGATGTCCACCTCCATAGAAGAAATAGAGTGTGAATGAAAACAGAAACATGCATTCCTTACTTCATTTCTACCATGAATTTTTCTGTTGTAAGTAATTTTTGTCCTGTTTCATAACATTACAAATAATGGAAATATGGAAAAGGGTATTGGATAATAATATATGTGAAACCTTTAACATTATCTTTCTTGGGAAATAAGGAGGAAATGGAAAGAGAGAAAGAGCATAGGTTGAAAAATGTCAGATAATCATGATAAAAATTGAATTGACTTATAATCTGGAAAAAAATGAAAATGAATTATTTGAAAAGAAAGCATAGGCATATAACTCAAATTTTATGCAAAGCTGATCTCAAAATTGGTACATTGATTAGAAATAAAAGATAATATAAAAATAAATTAAAGAATTATTAAAAAAAACATAGTTGTCATGGGGAAGAATTAATGACCTAGCAAGAGAGAGAAAGGATCACAAAAAAAAATTTTTTTTGCTTACTTACTGGTTGATTTAGGGTATGAAATGACTGAAAGAATTTGTAATTATAAAAAAACTTAAACAAAGAAAACGAAATACAAATACAAGATGTGTATATCTTTCTTCTTCTTCTTTTATGTTAGACAAATAAGTATGTTTTTTTCCTTCCTGTCTTAAAAAGTCTCAGGAGTTCACATTCTAGAAAATCTCTTCCTTGATCTCTCATTTGGTTTTATCTATTTCAAATATATCAATCATTTCATGTATTCCAAACTACTAGGATCAAAAAGGGGGGGAAAGTGTTGACTACCATATTAAAGCCACTGTCTTCCAATTTCTTTTTGTAGGGAGTAATTTTTTTATCCATTGTTGACATATTTCTTACCTCATAATATACAAATTTCAGGATTATGTATGTATATATCTACTCTATTCCCTTATGCAACACTTATTTGAGAAACAAATCAGCTTATTGTCATTATGTATTTCTTCATCATGGAGATTTTAAGCTTATAATAAATGCTGATTATACTAATGCTTTCATCTGTCTGGGTACTTTTTTTAAAAGGTAGAATTGAGGCTACAATAAAGTTTTATTGGGTGGTCCCATCCTACTTTTTCTGTAACTTTTCCTCAAGTTTTTTAAATGTCTTACAATGACAGAGAATCACAAAATTTTTGATTCAGAAAAGACTTCAAAATTGTTTAGATAAAGGTAAATACAATAATTTGCTTGTAGGAAAATAAATCAAATATTGATAAATAGGACATTAAAACCACAAATTATTTCTGAATTGGGGACTTTCTATACAGCTTTAAGGTAAGTAGAGGGTGTGTTTCACTACAATTTATATATTCATAAACTAATAAAAGGGTTTATAGATGTGACTGATAAGACTTTAGAAATCTTGGTGGGTGGAAAATATATTTCTTGGAATGAAAGAGCACACTTTTCAAGACCTTAAAGAACTGGAAGAATATATACACTTCAGATTGTTAACTCAAATTTAACTAAGCTAAGACCTATAAGAGATTCATTCAAGTTTTTTGGTAAAATGCTGGACTCATGAAATGGACAGTTAGTAATGGGTTCACAAAGAAGGACATCTTCACTTCATTTCATCTTCTGCAAGATTAAATAGACTTGTTAACCTGCCTGACAAACTTTCACTTTTGCAGGGCCAATTGCACAAATGGGTAAAGGAGTACTAAGAATCAAGCTGACAGTTCCGGGTTAAGATGGCAGCAGAGTAAGAAGCAGCTCTTAACCTCTCCTGACCAAAACACAAAAACTCCTCAAGGGGACATAAAAATAAGTCCAGACGAACGGAGGAACCCCACAACAGGGCAAAGTGTGGAAGGTACGTGGAATCCAGACATTTCCATGCTATAAATGGGTGAAACAGCTCTCACTAAATCGCGGGCTGAGCAACCACCCCACACCCACCCCCTCCACACACACCACCTATAGCCCCGAAGCCAGTTAAAAAGAAATAGAGCAAGTTTGGGGCACCCAAGAAGTCATTGGCAGCTCTGGGGCCTGTTCCTGAGAGCAGTAAGATTTAGGACCCCAAAAAGCTAAAGAAAACACACAAACCCTGAGCGCGGGAGCAGGACTCAGAGTACGGNGCATCCGGATTCTCCTCAAATAAGGAAAACTCCTCACAAGCTATGGAAGAGTTCAAAACTGAGATTTTGAGGAAAATGGAAGAGATCTGGCAAGAAAATAACAGTTTAAAAGGTAGAATCTTGCAATTGGAAAGTGAGGCTCAGAAACCAAATGAACTGATAAGCAAATTGAACACCAGAAATGACCAGATTGAAAAGGAATACCAGAAGATTATGGCCGAAAACCAGAAGATTATAGCCGAAAACCAGAAGATTATAGCCAAAAACCAAAAGATCATAGCCAAAAACCGAAAGATTATAGCCGAAAACCAATCTCTAAAGGCTAGAATTGAGCAATTAGAAGCTAATGATCTCTCAAGACAACAAGAACAAATAAAACAAAGTCAAAAG
>NW_025370554.1:0-2820 GCF_016433145.1 Gracilinanus agilis | reverse complement strand
CCAGAGCCTAGTGCAGTGTCAGATACATCAGAATCAGGATGGCAATTAAGACTGGAATGGTGATTTCAATTGTATAGGGAATTCTGGTGAGAAAATTCACTCTATAAAAGTAATTGGTCACTTTTACTGCAAATTATCATAGTTATAATGAGTAACTTGGAGCAATGAGAAGTTCTATTACTTGACCAGAATCAAAGAACCATTAAATGCCCAAAATGTAATTTTAACCAGAGTCTTCTCAAACTAAGAAGTCATACCACTAATCCAGAGAGGAAGGACAGTAAAGCACCATAGCCCAGAAAAGGTACTAGCCAGCTCCTGCCCTAGATACACTGGCAGAAATTTTTCTGGTCCCTGAAAATAGTCTGTTTAGCTCCTGACCACTGTTTCATTTCATCTGCCTTCCATTTTACAAACATCCACTTAATTATAATTTTAAGTTTCTATTATCTTTTGAGAAGCGAAAATGTATAACCAATGTGACATAGTGGGGAAGATGCCAAACTTGGAGACACCTGACTTAAGTTTCAATCCCAGCTCTGCCATTATCTGATTTGGGTGAATCATTTGAAATCTCTGGGTTTCAAATTCTCATCTGTAAAACGAAGGACATTGTATGACTTGACATTTATTTTCCTTTCTTCCTTAAATCCATTATGCTCTAAACTCATATATAACATTCTTTTAGTGACATCACAAAATAAATTCTCTATGCCCTCCCTTCTTTGAAAAGGTAGATGAAAATATGTATAAACTACTCTTAGAAGTAGTTTTTGTATTCTTTTAAAATATCCTCTTTTTTTCTTAGTGTTTCTTTTAAGAGATGATTCAGGTAAGACAAGAATAGCTTTTTTCAGAAATGGAGGTAATATAAAATATAACATTAAAAGCTTATAATAAAAATAATTTTCTAAAATATCAAATGGGGGCAGCTGGGTGGCTCAGTGGATTGAGAGTCAGGCTTAGAGAAAGGAGGTTCTGGGTGCAAATCTGACCTCAGACACTTCCTACTGTGTGACCCTGGGCAAGTCACTTAACCCCCATTGCCTATCCCTAATCCTTCAGTATTGATACACAGTATTGGTTTTAAGACAAAAGGTAAGGATTTTTTAAAAAATCAAATAAAAAGTAAGTTCTACTATTCAAAACACGAATTAATGAAAAAATATCAAATTTAAAAATATTCCTTTGAGTTTCCTATTTAGTCAAATACTAAAGCATCTATTTACATGTCAGCATTTTATTCCTTGGTCTTACTTCAGGATATAGCTTGTAAGTAAAGATATATTTGAACTTTATGTCCAAAGACCTTTTCATGACCCAATTCTTCCTCTCTTAGGGACAATGATACAGATATACACATCATCAGAGATACAAATACATAAAAAGATGAATGTGAAGGTAGAGAAAGAAAAAAAGATGAGAGAATATGCTCTATCTCCTTTATAAGTGTACACATATACAAAATACATATAACTCTCTATATATGCATATGTAACATGAACATATACATATAACAGGAATTAATATCTCATTTAATAACTAAATTTATTTGCATTAATTTAGATTATTAAAGCTACATTAAACCTTTCGGAGTACATAATGTATCTGTCCATAAATTTATACATGCATATTATACATACTATAGTCCAGTGGAAAGAGTAACATAATTATAGTAAAAATATTTTGGGTTTCATCCTAGTTCTATCACTGTCATGGTACACAGAGTCAGGAAGATCTCGGTTCAAATCTGATTTCAGATAATTATTAGTCATGAGATCCTAAGTCAGTGATGATGAAATTTTAGAGGGGAGGATGATGTGAGAAATGTCCTCAGGTGCCTCTGCAGAGGGAGAGGGGAGCAGCCCAACCCCACATCCCTCTGGCTTTCTAGTAATGAACTCTGGTGAACTCTGTCCTGGCGTGACAGTGTGTGTGCTCACAGATAGGGCTCTGAGTGCCCCCTCTGGCACGCAAGCCATAGGTTCACCACCACGGCTGTAGGTAATTAATTTCACCTCTGTCTGCCTCAGTCCTCTCATTTGTAAAACAGGGATAATAACATCTTTCCCCCATGAGAAAATGCTATTGAAATGCACTGTAGACCTTAAAATGTTACATAAATAATATGATATTTATGATATTTATTTTATAATACAAACAGAATATATTATAATTATAACATCACATAAAATAATGTTTCATTATTATTATTATTATTGTTACTCATGTCAACTATAATAAGGTATGTTAACTTGAGGAAGCCATTCTCCCTATTAGAGTGGCTACTATCTTATAAAAAAACCCAAGGCTAATCATACTTGTCTTGTCTATCTCACAGAGTTTTTGTAAGGACTGGAGTAAAATAATAGAGAAAATCTTTGTTTATGTAAAGTGTCATGTGAACATTGATCTAGAGACTCAAAGATGTGTATACACATATACCATGCCATTTGAGTAGTTCCTTCAAAGAACCACAGCAGACCTGAATCTGCTAAGCTCTTTATAAACTGAAAGGTAACATGGTGATTGAATTGAAGGTCTAAAAAGGTTTATAACTTCAGAAAGTAAGGACATTCGAAAGGAATAGAAGTACATACATGATTCATAAGAAAAAACGCTGAATTGGGGTTTCAAAATATGTGGTACTTAGGATGAACTCACTTTGTGTTTTGAGGAAATTAATTTCTCCTCTCTGAGTCTGTTTTCTCAAGTGTAAAATAAAGGGGTAAGATTACAGGTATTCTTCACCTTTCTTTTTTTCTGTTATGTATTACTTTGCGAGTTTGGTGAAACCTATGGTCTCAGAATATATATATA
>NW_025370553.1:0-7650 GCF_016433145.1 Gracilinanus agilis | reverse complement strand
CTCTCTTTCTCTCTCTCTCTCTCTCTCTCTCTCTCTCTCTCTCTCTCTCTCTCTCTCTCTCTCTCTCTCCCTTATCTTCCATCTTGGAATCAATACTATATATTGATTCCAAGGCAGAAGAGCAGTAAGGACTAGGGAATGGGGGTTAAGTGACTTGCCCAGAGTCACACAGCTAGGAAGTGTCTTGAGGCCAGATTTGAAACAAGAACTTCCTGTCTCTAGGCTTGGCTCTTAATCCACTGAGCCACCCAATGGCCCTCTATTCCATTTCTCTTGACCTGAATTTCCTTATCTGTAAACAAGAGATGACCTTTGTGGTCCCTTTCTTCTCTAAAACTTTGATCCTATGAAGTAATCTCTCCTAAGAAATACTAAAGGGTATTGAGCATCAAGCAGTAGTAGTAAGGACCCAGGTAACATTACAAATAATAAAACAGCATTTGTGTAGTGCTTTAAGATTTGCATAATGTTTTTACAAATATCTTATTTTGTCCTCACAGCAGCTCTGGCAATGATGTTCCTATTATCCTCATTTTATATATGAGGAAACTGAGACAATCAGAGTTTAAGTGATTTACCTAGTGTCAAAAGAGCTAGTTAAGAGTCTGACTTTAGATTTGAACTTATGTCTTCTTAACTCCATGGCCAGTGCTCTGAATAGAATGAATACTGTGCCACCTAGTTCCCTATTATTGGATGAAATGAGTGTGTGTGCTATAAATTGGTAGCTTATGAAATCAGCTTGGTTTCATTACTTTCTCTTGTGAGGGTCAGCAGGGTAGAAGAAGGAGTGAATGAAGGAGAAGGAGGTTTGGGGAAGGTTTGGGGGAGGTTTGGGGAAGAAGAATCGCAAAATAAGTAATAGGTGAAGGTCAAGAGAGAAGAATTTGAGAGTGAATGTTTTCAATGCTTTTTGAAGGAGCAGACCAAGTGACAAAATGTCACAGGCTATTAAGAACAGGTCAAGAGGGCAGATGACACAATAAGATCAAAGAACAGGTTTGGTATCAGTGAGAAAAAAAGGACAGGAAAAAGGATAAGAATTTGAGGTTGGGGAGGGAAATTTCAAATTCATAAGAAAAATGAGTGAAAGTTACCAATTTAGACTTGGTATAAGTAAAATCTTCTTAAGAATCAGAGCTGTCCAAGAGTAAAATGGCCTGCTTTTAAAGCCAATGACTTCATTGGCATCGGAAGACTTCAGGCAGAAGCTGGCTGACCAATTATCAGATTGGTCTTATATTAGATATTATTATATTATATAGGTAATAGATATTAGATAATTGTTACCATATTAGATTATCTTCTTAAAGATAATCTCAGAGTTTCTTCCAATTTTATCAATCGTTTTAGCAAAGATTTATTATGCACCTGCAATGTTCCAGGTACTCTGGGCACAAAAACAAAAATTAAGAGTCCCTGCTCTCAAGACGTTTACATTCTCAATTCTCCCAATACCTTTCAAGACAGGTGCAAGATGAAACGGATTGCCAAAGAGTAGGAAGACGTTAGAAGTGTCAGATTCTGGCATAGAATGTAGCCTTCTGCTCTCTACTTTAGCTTGTGACAGGCTGTTGGAGATTAGGGTAACCTGCACTGGTATTGCTTTCTTGGGCTCTCAGTGCCTTTCTTCTGGAAGACCCCATCCCATTTGAAACACTCCAATACTTCTTGGAATGGGATAATTCATAGAGCCATAGTTGTATAGAGGCTGCTAGGTAGTGCAACGGATAAAATGCTGGTCTTGGAGTCAGGAAGACCTGAATTCAAATCCAGATTTATACATTTCCTAGCTGTGTGACCCAGAGTAAGTCACTTAATCCCTATCTACTTCCATTTCTGCATCTGTAAAATGGAGATAATAACAGCACCCTCTCTCTAGGGGTTGCCTGAGGCATCTAGGTGATGCAATAGTCAGGATGACTCATCTTTCTGAGTTCAAATCTGGCCTCAGTTACTTACTAGCTGTGTGACCCTGGGCAAATCACTTAACTCTAATTTGCCTGAGTCTCTCATCCGTAAAATTAGCTGGAAAAGGAAATGAGAAATCACTCCTGTATCTTTGCCAAGAAAACCCCAAATGAGGCCACAAAGAGTTGGACAGGTCTAGAAAAAAAATGACTGAACAACAACAAGCAGGGGTTGCCTCCCAGCCTTGTCCAAGATAGGGGGAGCCCCGCTCTCTATCGTACACGTACATTTCCCTCCTAGAGTCCTGTAATCCTACAAAAGATATGTAATGAATTTCCACAGCAATGGCAAAGAGCTTCAGTGAGAAAGAAGCTGTGTTTTGAATGTTTTAATATACAGAAATTGACACTTATCTACTTCAGTATTCAAAAGCCCTCTCCCTGGAATAGCAGAACAATGCCTCCTCCTCTATATTTTCCTCACTCACTACCACGAGCTGCTGTTGTGAAGCCAATCCTTCTGTCACAATCCTTTATTTTTACCTCTCCCCCAGTTTGTAAATCATATTCTTTCTCTAAAAGATTAGAATGTGGTAAAAGCTGCAAAGTGACTAAGAAAACGAGCCCTCTGTGAATCAACAGATCTGCTCCCCATGTGTCTTTGAGTCATATCTGCTGAGGCCCCTTGACACCAGCCAAGTTTCCCCCCTGGTAGCAAGACTGAGGAGCAAATTGTGCTGTCGTGGGAGGGGAGACTTCTCTCTGCGTTGCTTGAACACCTCCGAGTAAGGTGCTTCTTTGGAAAGGTTTGGGGGTACCTCAAGTAAAAGGATGCCTTTGATTTAATTTTTCTTTTTTCTTCACGAACCTAAGCATGAAACCTCTGTTTAACTAGATATGCTTGAAATAAGGGCAAATACAAAAAAAAAATAATAGCCCGGGCAGAGAAAGATTGATTTGATAGGGAGAAACTGGACATCATGAGGAGAAAACTTCAACCTCAGATCCTGTTGGTGACAGAGTCCAGACACTGATTCTTAGTGGGATACCGAAACCTCCAGATGCTGGGATCTATATTGTTGAGGAGGCTGATACTATAGGGAGAGGGTAAGGGTTATGCTGGGAAAAGGTAGAAGCTTGCCTAAAGTAGAGCTAATTATTCTTGCTAATTAGATGCTAACCTTAGTTTTTTTTTTTTTCCCATCTCCTTAAAGAAATGCACATACTGTCAAAACCCTCCAAATTTCAATGCCCTGGGGCAAAAACCTGGTCACATATTCCTTATTATAGCTATGTTCTCATGGTCCTGCTCACACAACCTGAGGGATTAATGCTGTTCTATAGTGGTAGTATTCTAAGTGAGAGGATTTTTGGTACAGTAGTAGGAAGAGCATTGGTCTTAGTCAGAAAACTAGAGTTTTTGCCACAGTTTTACCTATTAGCTGTGTGACTGGCTATTAGCAGGTTTTTAACTTCTAGGAATCTAAGCTTCAAATCTGTAAAATGGGAATAACAATAATAAAGTATTTATTATTATAATATATATAGGTATATATCAATATGTAGGTGTATATATATATATATATTTAGGAATATATATCAATATATAGGCATGTGTGCCAATATAGGTATCTATATATAGGTATATATCAATATACAGGTATATGTATCTATATATATGTCAATATATATGTATGTCAATATAATTATCTATATATAGGTATATATCAATATATATTTTATTATTATTATTAATAATATATAGGTATATATCAATATACAGGTATATCTATATATATATGTCAATATATGTATGTCAATATAATTATCTATATATAGGTATATATCAATATATAGGTATATGTAGATATATATCAATATAGGTATCTATATATCAATATATCTATATATGTCAATATATAGATCTATGATATATATCAGTAACAATATATCAATATATATTAACAATATATCAAGATATATCAATATATCTACATAGGTATATATCATATATGTGAATATATAGATCTATGATATATATCAGTAATAAAACAATGATTTTGATATTAATTACACACCTTTCCCTCCAGGGTTATTGTGAGGAAATACTTTATAAGTTTGGAAAGTCCGATAGAAATATGAGCCAAGTGTGCATGTTAGCACAAATATTTATTTGAATTTCGTGTCTGTTTTTCTGGCTGTGTCAGCTTGTATTTCCTGTTCCTCTGCCTCCTAAGTCCTCATCCCATGTTCTTTTTTTTTTCTGCAACACTTATTCCTTTCTCTTTTGCCTTATTGAACCTAACAGTATGAAGTCAGTCTAGTCCAACTTGAAAACATTACATACACCGCTTCATAATGACATAGTCAACATTATCTGGAAATTTTGGTCAATGTAGAAATTCACAAACTTGAAAAATAAAGGAATTGTCTTCATAGAACCTTTTATTCTTTCCTTTTCAGATCATCACTGCCCAAAAGCTCGAGATGACGCAGAAGGTATTGCACTAGGCGCCAAGGCCTAATGATGCCAACATTATGATATTCCTTGGAGCAAACTCTGCAGAAGAGAAGGAAGGACTCGGCTACTTCTAGGCTCTAAGGGACACAGTCAGAGACCATTAGAAGAAGTGGTTTCGCTCTTCTGAGTTGCTGGTGTGTCCTGGGAGATAAGGATCCTCTGAGACCCAGGATGAGTGAAGCCCTATTTGCCTTAGAAAGCTTGGTTCTGAGATCTCAAAGCTGGCAAAAGGAGCAGAATTTCTGTGGCTCCCTAAAAGCTGCCATGTCCTTCTTGGGGCTGACATGAGAATTTATGAAATGGGTCTGATTGTTTCCAGAAGATTCCCTTTTGTACATCTCTGGCTGGAATCACTGGGCATTGCATCATGTCCAACAAGTCTTCAAATCAGGGGCAATATCTTTCCTCCTCCTCAAACAATAAAGTAAGTTAGGATTGATAGAAGTAGCTGTTTAAAAACTCTATTAGTTCCATTTTTCCATTTTCTCTTCCATTTTTCACCTTATTTAGGTCTCAGAATCTTCAACACTAAAAGGACAAGAAAGAAGGATTATGGAATTGGTGGGACCTTAGAAATCACTTAGTCCAACCTCATTTATAGATGATGAGACAAGCCCAGAGAATTAAATCAATCAATCAACCAATAGCACTAATTAAATGCTTACTGTGTTCCAGGTACTATACATAAGCACTGTGGGTTTGAAAACAAAAATAAAACTGTTTTTATTCTCCAGGAACATTCTACTAAGGGAAACCATATAGGAGGAACAGTAGATAGAGCACTGGGCCTGGAGTCAGAAAGACCTAAGTTCAAATCCAACCTCAGACACTTACTAGCTGCGTGAGCCTGGATAAGTCATTTAACTGTTTGCCTAAGTTTCCTTATATAAAAAATGATCTGGAGAAGAAAGTGGCAAACCACTCCAATATCTTTGCCAAGAAAACTACAAATGAGGTCACAAAAAGTCAGACATGACCGAAATGACTGAACCACAATATAATACTCACAACAATTCACATACGCATATATTCTGTATGTGTTTATAAAGCTTAATCAATACTTATTGATTGATATAAGTATATAGTATAACTGAAAACACACATATATGTTTGTATGTATGCAGGTTAGATGTGTCTTAGTTGAGAGATTATTAGCAAGTCATTAACCTTTGAAGCTAAGCTTCAAATCTGTAAAATGGGAATAATAAAAATAATAATAATGATGATGATGATGATGATGATTATACTCTTTTCCCTCCAGGGTTATTGTGAGGAAAACCCTTTGTAAGTGTATAAACATATATACATACTACATACTTATGCACACATAGATACAGATGTACTTGATCTATTATTTCACAGGCAACCTGTGGGGATGGGACACTACCTCTACCAATACAAATCCATTGTTCTGTACCTTATACTCTTATAGAACTGCTTTGGGTCAGGTTGTGGGAGCAGAACTGAATGATCTAGTAACTTGTTTAAGGTTACATAGCCAGTATGTATCAGAAGTGGGACTTGAATTCAGAACTTCCTGATCCAGGCCAATTCTCAATTCATTGTGTCATTATAAAATAAATAGAATATAATTTGGTAGTGTTTGGAGTGGGTTCAGAAAAGTCTTTATGTAAGGATTACTTATAAATGTAATTTATATGCAATTTGAAGCTTTGAAAGTATCTCGGGTATCTAATAGACAGAGAACAGGATAGCTGGAATTCCAGGAGACTGTTTAGTCCAGGACATAAGAAATGGTCTGGAAGGAGGAGAACAAGACCACCATTTTGCCTGAGCTGTAGAGATTGTTATGGAAGGAATGAGTGACAGGCCTAGGAAAGTAGATTAGAATCAGGTTGGATTTAAATGCCAACCAAAAGAGTATGTATTTGATCCTGGAGGTGACAGGAAGCCACTAAACAGCCCAGGACCCTAAACCCAAGAGCCTTGGGCATAGCAGATCTTCAGGCATAATGCTTGCAGCCAGCATCTTGGGGAACCAGCCTGTTGGAAATTCAGCCTGGCAATTTGTCCTACAGGTGTTACACACAGAGTTACTGAAGACCCAGAAAAAAGGGTTCTTGCCACCAGGGTCCTTGGCACTTGCAACATCAGAAACCAATATAATTTTATCAATGGAAATGGTGTTAAAGAAGAGGTGCTACCTTGTGCTTTATAACTTCACCCTAAGCACCATGGGACCTTTCCAATAATGTGGAATTGAAACCTTCCATAGTGTTATCTCTTATTATAATGTAAACTCCTTGAGAGCAAGGAGCATTAAAAAAATCTATATACCTATAAGGCTTTGCACTTACCTAGTGCTTAACAAATGATCTTTTTTTTTCATTTATTCATCCAGTCACAATGGTGAACGTGAGATTAAATAAGGAATGTTTTGGTTCGAAATTTATTCTCAAATGGGTATAGTTGGGGGAAGAGAGGATGAGGAGGAACATGCTCTCCATTTCTATGCAAAACTGGTCCATGAAAGTGGACATTAATTACTGCCATGTATTTGGATTTGGTGGAATGGAAAGGGAAATAATACAGTTCTGCTTTTTTGCCTTTGCTTTTGTCGTTCCAAGGCTGGCTATGGAACCTTCCCAGTTCATGGTGATCTTTCCCTCCACCCAGATCTCTGAACATTTATTGGCCAAACGATTCATTTGATTTGGTACTTACAGAATGAGAGACTTTTAGAGAGAGCTGGAAAGGATTTAGAAGCCATGTATTGCCTTCTAGTGCGTATGTAAGTATTGATATGTCTGCATATAGGTATACATATGTGTATCTGTATGTGTGAACATGTATATATATATTTATAGGTATGCATATAGCTATACAAACACATCTATGAGTAGATTTGCAGGTACACAAATGCATATATGTATACTTATGGCTATAAGTAGACATTCATGTCTATATACACAATATATGGGTTTGTAGAGATATATACACATATGCATGTATTGAGAGCATGTATATTGCACACATGCCCCATAATGTATGTATATAAGCATGCATACATGTACATGTGTGTTTGTGGGTATGTACAAACAGTTATGCATGTGTACACTAGTGCATTTATTTGACCACACATGCAACACACACGCATATAGCTCTGTTTGCATGGATGTAGAAGTATATAGATGTATTTCTAGATATATACATGTATGTATGTGTCTGCACATATATATGTACACACATGCATGTATC
>NW_025370552.1:0-4165 GCF_016433145.1 Gracilinanus agilis | reverse complement strand
GTTTCTAAGGCAACTCTTTCAAAGTTTCATTGTGTTGTATCCTACTCATTGTATTCATCAGATTAGGAATAATGTCACGTGGCCATATAGAACATTTCAGGGGGCCACATCTGGCCTGCAGGCTGTCATTTGCCCATCACTGGGTTACCATCCACCTGGCATACCTGCATCAAATAAGGCATTATGTTCTATGAGTAAAGCAGAAATGTATTTGCTCAAAAGAAACATGAGATACTCAAATTTAGAGACATGTCCATCCTACTAATTCATATGGGCTATTTGTGCCCAACTGATGGTACAGCCTTCCAAGCTCATATTGGTTTGATCACCCAGAGTCAGAAACACCGTACATTGACCCTGATATAGTGATGTCATTTTGATCTTCTTCAAGTACTAAGGACAACAACCAACAAAGGTTTAAAGACAATCTGGCATTATATGATCTCTAGAACAAATATGGTAAGTCTCTGGAAGCAGAGGGCCACCAGAATGCCTACAGAGGAACCAAGCCTATCAGATATGGAGCAAGGCAAAACTCTACAACTGTTCAGTAGTCATTTTGAGTCTATGAGTAACTACTGAATGTTCAGTCTAGAAACAAGGATGCTCTAAAGGGAGAGCAAGTATTTATTAGGCTGCACTGGAAACAATCTAAAAAAAACTCCTCCAATTAAAAATTCTGAGCATCTATTTCACCTAAAATATGAAAATGAGATATCTGTATTAATCAATGCTTAAATTAATTAGAAATGGCAAGCAAACATGTTCCCATAGGTGGGAAACCTCAACTTAACTGTCAGGCTATCATAAAACCAAAACATATATTCTTACCTAAGAACCCAATACTGAAATTTTTTCCCTGACATGACCTTATAATGATAACGTATACTTCTGTTACACTAAGTTTTACATATTTCTTATCTTAATTTTGAGATAAATAGAAAAAGCATTATTATCTCAGTTTTAAAAATGAGAAGCCTCTGACTAAGAGGTGCCACAAAGGAGAGGTCACAATGCTAAAAAGTTTGAAAGGTAAGCTTCAAACCCTGCACTAGACATTAGCATGTTGACACGGGAGCTGATGTTGAATGGTAGTTTAGATCTAAAAAAAATGAATTTTAATTTAGTATTGATTGGTTCAAAAGTAATTCTTAAGGATCAGGACCACAGAACAGGTACTTTTTCTACAGAGAGAAAAGAGAAACAACCAGTTCCCCTGAAAATTCTGGATTCTTATCCATTTGTGCATTCCTATCCTCTATAAGTGGAAATACAAAGTAAAGCCTGGGGGAAGGGCCAAGGCAGGGTAGAGGGCATAGAAGAACCACAGAGAATTTTTTCAAACTAGGAAAGTATAGACACAAAAAAGCAAAAGTGAAAAAAAGAGGCAATAGATGGAACATCTCTGGGCACACATATGTAAGCATGGTGAGTAAAGAAAAGAATTTTGAGGGGACAGATGGTTGCATGAGGGAACATGTAACAAGAACGACATTTGGGAATAGCAGAGGATTCTGGGAGTGTTTTCCTGAGGACTAGGTCTTCGGTTTGGGGAGCGAGAGGAGGAGGAAGTGAGGAGCAAACTCTGAGCCAACCTGAAGACGAACCTGGGATTTCCACGACTGGGAATCAAATCCAGATAAACTGTTACCTGCCAAAAGACATTTTCTCCTACTGAAAGACCATAACATATCCTGTTGATTGGGATTTCTGGATTCCACCTGGGAGCAGATCTCCCAAACCCCCTTCACCTCACAACTGTCCATATAGGAAGACCCTGTTCAACCTGTACTATATTATATTCATAGCTGACCTTAGAGATAGAAATAGCGGAAAAGGGAAGAAGCAGCTTTCGGGAAAGGAGACTGCGTTGGCTCCCCCCTAAGTAACAGACCTTTGGGTTTAGATAATAGGGTGACCTGATTCCTCTGACTACTACCCTTGCCTATTATCCTAATATTACCAATAAAACTTTAACAGCAGCCAGATAGCGTTCAAAGATCATTGGGGAGACAACAAGGGAAGGCAGCAGCATAGCCCGGTCTGATGGCATCCATCTTTAAGCCAGACCACCCGCCTTGCTAACAGCCGACATTGGAGGGTTGGGGGTGGGTCTTGTGTAGATCTTGTTACTGAACAAAAATGGATTGGGGCACCACATACCATTATTGGGATGATGCCCCCTTTAAGTCTCTCCAGTAATAGTGGCCCCAATGAGTGGAGAGAGAGAGAGAGAGTTACTGCATTGACCCCTCTCTCTTTCCCACTTGCACCTTTTCTGATGTGGGTCATTATTACATATAGTAATGTGAAGAAGAGGAACTGGCATTATGCTTTCAATCTTCTGGCAATGATTAGAGAGTTTGTACAAGAACTTCTTTCTATTAGAAAACCTAAGTATTTAGAAAGTAGAGGTTTTCAATTATTTGTTTTTAGCTAAAAATAAGCAAACAGAACATCATACAATTTCAAATCAAATTACTTAATAAGGCTAGTTTCCAAAGAACATGTACATAAGATACTTAATGATGCAAACAATTCTCTATCCCAACAAGTCCCATAAAACTCCAAACTGAAATTTTACCAGAAACAAGTATAGACTTAAATCACAAATAAAAAAATCATTTAAAAAAAAACTTCTATTGGAAAAAGTGTTACTATAGTGTTCAGTAACAAGTTAGAAAAAAAGAAGTTTCTCTCAAGTAATATTTATACTACTTTAAAATATTAAAATATTTTAAAGGCTCATCAATTTATACCAGTAAATAGTTCAAGTTAACTTGCATTTCTGAATTGTATCATGTTATATTTCTAAGTGTCCCATACTTTTAACAATACTATCAGAAATAGAAATATGTGTTTAAAGTAATCAAAGCAGGATTTAGTTGAAGACTGAAGCTCTCATCACTTATTAGCTTAAAATATAAGCTTAAGAGAGAACTAAAAGGAAAAAATGACATTACATTCATTATATCATTTAGCTGCCATGATAAATATTTAGAAATTCCAAGCTTTAGAAAAAAGGCACACTTTAATGTACATATCAGCATTCATCCCTTTAGGGTTTTTGTGAGCCCATACTGTGGCCTCACTCCACAGGGAGTTTTATCTCATTTCATTTCCATTCTGCATTCCAGCCCTGTGCCATCAACTAAATTGCTTCCTGGTTTATGGGAGAGAAGACCCCAAAATGTTTAGTTGACATTGTTTGTCTTTAAAGTTTGCTGACAGAAAATTGAATATGGTTAGAAATATTGTCACCAGTGTGTTCAATATATGTGTTAAAATAACACACTTCAAAAGGAGACTGAAAACACCATGAACTGTAAATCATATCCATTATTACAATTGTAATTGCACATTTAATAAGTTCTGCCAATGAAAAACAGACCAGGCATTTTCAGTAAAGCATGAATTCAATTTCTGTGTTTCTCATTGTTATATATCTAATAGGTGTTTTCCAGATTTTTCAGTGAACTTGATGATGTACGATCATTTGCAAGAATTTAAGATACGATATAATAAGGCACTTGTTAAAAGTCCAATAAGTAAGCCTCAATTTGAGGAATCAATTACAAGATGTCTAAAACAAGAGGCAGAAGGAGTGATCAAACATTTAAAACATTTTAAAAAACCAACCATGTAACAGTATTAGAAGACTGAGAGTCTACCAGTAACTCTTGGGCCTTTTCCTTAGTTTTTCATTTCAATAAAATCTTTAGAAAGGCAGTCAGGCAAAATGGATGGAGAACTGACTTTGAATCTAGGAAAATCTGAGTTCAAATCTTGTCTATAACACACAGTAGCTTGACCACTGCAAGTTTCTTAATCTCTCAGTATTCTAGATAACATTCTAAGATTACAAGTTGCAAAGAAGGAGCTCATTGATGCCATACTTCCTCTTTCATTTAGCCGAATTACATGTTCTAATTTCTATCCTAATCCCTATATAAATTTTATGAGAATGGTATATACATATTTCTAGGATTTCAAGGAGGCATTCTTTGACAATTGTCCACAGTAGAACATATTTTCACAGCAATGGAATTAACTGAAAAGTATACAAAGAGTACACAATTTCATCATCTGACTTAGCAGAGTAAGATGAAGTTGTTTTTTTTTTTTTAAACCCTTGTACTTTGGTGTATTGTCTCATAGATGGAAG
>NW_025370551.1:0-2755 GCF_016433145.1 Gracilinanus agilis | reverse complement strand
GTCCATTATATTTTACTGTGCCACAGTGTAGCCATCTCTTTGTGTAAGGTTCTCCTGGTTATGCTCCTTTTGCTCTGCATTAATTCCTGGAGGTCATTTCAGTTCACATGGAATACCCCCAGTTTGTTATTTCTTTTAGCACAATAGTATTCCATCACCAACAGATACCAGAATTTGTTCAGCCATTCCCCAATCAAAGGACATCCCCTCATTTTCCCAGTTTTTTGCCACCACAAAGAGTGAGGATATAAATATTTTTGTACAAGTCTTTTTCCTTATTATCTCTTTGGGGAATAAGCCTGGCAGTGGTATGGCTGGATAAAAGGGCAAATAGACTTTTAAAACCCTTTGGGCATAGTTCCAAATTGCCATCCAGAATGGTTGGATCAATTACAACTCCACCAGCAATGCATTATTGTCCCAATTTTGCCACATCGTCTCCAACATTTATAACTTTCCTTTACTGTCATGTTAGGCAATCTGCTGGGAGTGAGAGTTGTTTTAATTTGCATTTCTCTAAGTATAAGAGATTTAGAATAGTTTTTCATGTGCTTATTGATAGCTTTGATTTCTTTATCTGAAAATTGCCTATTCATGGAGCTTGCCCATTTGTCAATTGGGGAATGGCTTGCTTTTTTGTACAATTGATTTAGCACCTAATACATTTGAGTAATTAGAACTTTGGCAGAGGTTTTTGTTATAAAGATTTTTTCCCAATTTGTTATTTGCCTTCTGATTTTGACTACATTGTTTTTGTTTGTACAAAAGCTTTTTAGCTTAATATGATCACAACCATTTAATTTACATTTTGTAATTTTCTCTAACTCTTGCTTGGTTTTAAAATCTTTCCTTTCCCACAGATCTGACAGGTAACTATTCTATGTTCACCTAATTTACTTATAGTTTCCTTCTTTATATTCAAGTCATTTACCCATTCTGGATTTATTTTTGTGTAGGGTGTGAGATGTTGATCTAAACCTAATCTCTCCTATACTATTTTCCAATTTTCCCAGCAGTTTTTGTCAAATAGTAGATTTTCGTCCCCAAAGCTGGGATCTTTAGGTTTATTATACACAGTCTTGCTGAGGTTATTTACCCCAAGTCTATTCCACTGATCCTCCCTTCTGTCTCTTAACCAGGACCGTATTGTTTTGATGACCACTGCTTTATAGTACAGTTTAAGATCTGGTACTGCTAGTCCCCCATCCTTTACATTTTTTTTCATTATTTACCTTGATATTCTTGATCTTTTGTTATTCCAAATGAACTTTGTTATAGTTTTTTCTAATTCAGTAAAAAAGTTTCTTGGTAGTTTGATAGGTGTTGTGAGGAAGATTAGATTAGGTATTGATTAGGAAGTACATAGCAGGAAGGAGCTGGAGCTGGGAATTCCAGGTTGGAGTGAAGGAGCAGGAAGAGGTGACTTGGCCCTGAGTGAGGACTCCATTAGTGGTGGGCAAAAACTGTTGCCAGCCTGGGAGACCTCAGAGCAAAGGACACCCTGCTTTCTGATTTTCCCTGGGATCCTGTGTGGTGTGGCATCTAGCAAAAAGGACAAAATCTACAGAGCCAAGGAAAGAGGAGAAGTTCGAGTTCTGGTGGACAGTGCTTCAAGCAAAACCCTCACAACCTGGTACCTGAGACCGTCTTGTCCTGGCATCCAGAGATCATCAGTGGATAGCAGTGAGAATCCCAAAGCCACATCAGCCCTTAGCTGTTCTCAAGCCTGGCAGGATCCAGGTCTGAGGCAGACACCCAGAGACTCCATTTACAGCTCCTTGGGCCCTGTTAGTTTAGATCACTTAGATAAGAGTAGAATAAGTCCTCCCATTGCCCTGTGGTTTTATCCTTTAGATTTTAAGTATAGAAATCCCTTTCCCACCTTATAGTCAAACATAATTAAAGGTGTTAAGTCCCTTTTACCTTGTTAGCCTGTTACTATACTCTGGCCTAGTGGAAGCTGAGTGACAGTTAAGATCAACTGCCATTCCTGTGGAAATCCAGTAAACCCTGGTCTCTCCATCCTGGTCCAGTCTCTCATAAATCCCAGAGTGTGATCCCACAAACTACTTAGTTTATTTATAATATCCCTGGTGACCCCATTACCTTACTTATATTTCTCACATAGGTATGGTACTAAATAAGTAAATTAATTTGGGTAGGATTGTCATTTTTATTATGTTAGCTCATCCTACCCATGAGCAATTATTTTTCCAATTGTTTAGATCTAGTTTTAATTGTTTGGAAAGTGTTTTGTAGTTGTGCTCATATAATTCCCATGTTTGTCCTGGCAGATAGATTCTTAAGTATTTTATATTGTCTAAGGTGATTTTAAATGGAATTTCTCTTTCTAACTCTTGCTGCCAGGATGAGTTGGATATNAGCTCCTTGGGCCCTGTTAGTTTAGATCACTTAGATAAGAGTAGAATAAGTCCTCCCATTGCCCTGTGGTTTTATCCTTTAGATTTTAAGTATAGAAATCCCTTTCCCACCTTATAGTCAAACATAATTAAAGGTGTTAAGTCCATTTTACCTTGTTAGCCTGTTACTATACTCTGGCCTAGTGGAAGCTGAGTGACAGTTAAGATCAACTGCCATTCCTGTGGAAATCCAGTAAACCCTGGTCTCTCCATCCTGGTCCAGTCTCTCATAAATCCCAGAGTGTGATCCCACAAACTACTTAGTTTATTTATAATATCCCTGGTGATCCCATTACCTTACTTATATTTCTCACATAGGTATGGTACTAAATAAG
>NW_025370550.1:573-3508 GCF_016433145.1 Gracilinanus agilis | reverse complement strand
GTTTAGATCTAGTTTAATTTGTTTGGAAAGTGTTTTGTAGTTGTTTTTGTATAATTGCTGTGTTTGTTTTGGTAGATAGATTCCTAAGTATTTTATATTGTCTAGGGTGATTTTAAATGGTGTTTCTCTTTCTAGCTCTTGCTGTTGTGATTTGTTGGGAATATATAGAAATGCTGATGATTTATGTGCATTCATTTTGTATCCTGCCACTTTGCTAAAGTTGTTGATTATTTATACCAGCTTCTTAGTTGATTCTCTAGGATTTTTTAAGTATACCATCAAATCATCTGCAAAGAGTGATAGCTTAGTCTCCTCCTTGCCTATTTTGATACCTTCAATTACTTTTTCTTCTCTAATTGCTATTGATAGTGTTTCTTGCACTATATTGAATAATAGAGGTGATAATGGGCATCCTTGTTTCACTCCTGATCTTATTGGGAAGGCTTCTAATTTATCCCCATTGCATATGATGCTTGTTGATGGTTTTAGGTATATACTGTTTATTATTTTTGGAAAGGTCCTTCTATTCCTATACTTTTCAGTGTTTTCAATAGGAATGGATGCTGTATTTTGTCAAAGGCTTTTTCAGCATCTATTGAGATAATCATGTGATTTTTGTTTGTTAGATTGTTGAAATGGTCAATTATGTGAAAGGTTTTCCTAATGTTGAACCATCCTTGCATTCCTGGTATAAATCCCACCTGATCATCGTGGATGATCCTCTTGATTACTTGCTGGTGTCTCTTTGCTAATATTCTATTTAAGATTTTTGCATCTATGTTCATTAGGGAGATTGGTCTATAGTTTTCTTTCTTTGTTTTTGGTCTACCTGGCTTTGGAATCAGTACCATATTTGTGTCATAAAAGGAATTTGGTAGGACTCCTTCTTTGCTCATCATATAAAATAATTTGTATAGTATTGGGATTAGTTGCTCTTTGAATGTCTGATAGAATTCACTTGTGAATCCATCAGGTCCTGGTGATTTTTTCTTAGGGAGTTCTTTAATGGCTTGTTCAATTTCTATTTCTGATATAGGATTATTTAGGTATTCTATTTCTTCTGCTGTTAATATAGGCAATTTATATTTTTGTAAATATTCATCCATATCTCCTAAATTGTTATATTTGTTGCCATATAATTGGGTGAAATAGTTCTTAATGATTGCCTTAATTTCCCCTTCCTTATAGGTGAGGTCTCCCTTTTCATCTCTAATACTGTCAATTTGGTTTTCTTCTTTCCTTTTTCTTATGAGATTGACTAGTACTTTGTCTATTTTATCTGTTTTTTTTCAAAATAACAGCTTCTAGTCTTATTTATTGATTCAATAGTTCTTTTACTTTTGATTTTATTAATTTCTCCCTTAATTTTTAGTATTTCTAATTTAGTTTTCATCTGGGGATTTTTAATTTGCTTGCTTTCTAGTTTTTTGAGTTGCATGCCCAATTCATTAATCTCTGCCCTCCTTAATTTGTTAATATATGCACTCAAGGATATAAATTTCCCCCTTAGTACTGCCTTGGCTGCATCCCACAGAGTTTGGTAGGATGTCTCATCATTGTTATTCTTTTCAATGAAATTGATGATTGTTTCTATGATTTCTTCTTTGACTAGCTGGTTTAAAAGAATCATATTTTTTAATTTCCAATTAGTTTTTGATTTGCCTGTCCAGGTGCCGTTACTAATTATTATTTTTATTGTATTATGATCTGAGAAGGTTACATTTATTATTTCTGCTCTTTTCCATTTGTTTGTAATGTTTCTATGCCCTATTACATGGTCAATCTTTGTGAATGTACCATGTGCAGCTGAAAAGAAGGTGTATTCCTTTTTGTCCCTATTTATTTTTCTCCACATATCAATTAAATCTCATTTTTCTAGGACTTCATTCACCTCTCTTACCTCTTTCTTATTTATTTTTTGGTTTGATTTATCTAGATCTGAAAGAGGAATATTTAGACCTCCCACTATTATGGTTTTACTATCTATTTCCTTCTTGAGTTCTTCCAGTTTCTCCTTTATGAATTTGGATGCTATGCCACTTGGTGCATACATATTGAGCATTGTTATTTTTTTATTATTAGACATTTATTAATATTCGTTTTTAACCTGCTTACATACTTTATGCCCCTACTTTCCCCTTCACCCCCCACTTTCCCCCCACCCATGGCCAATGCACATTTCCACTGGTTGTAACATGTGTCCTTGTTCAGGGTCTATTTCCCATTGATGACCGCCTCAGCCCATGCATTCAAGCAATTGTTTATCTTATATGTTTCCTCTCCTGCAGTCCTTCCTCTGAATGTGGGTAGCATCTTTACCATAAATCCCTCAGAGCTGTCTTTTGTCATTGCAGTGCTGCTGGTACAGGAGCCCATTACATTCGATTTTACCATAGTATATCAGTCACTTCTGGAGGTCTCTCCAATTTGCATGGAATTCCTCCAGTTTATTATTCCTTTTAGCACAATAGTATTCCATCACCAGCATATACCACAATTTGTTCAGCCATTCCCCAATTGAAGGACGTACCCTCATTTTACAGTTTTTTGCCACCACAAAAAGCACAGCTATAAATATTTTTGTACAAGTTTGTTTAGCTATGATCTCTTTGGGGTACAAACCCAACAATGGTATGGCTGGATCAAAGGGGAGGCAGTCTTCTATAGCCCTTTGGGCATAGTTCCAAATTGCCAGCCAGAATGGTTGGATCATTTCACAACTCCACCAGCAATGCATTAATGTCTCGATTTTGCCACATCCCCTCCAACATTCATTGCTCTCCCCTTCTTTCATTTTAGCCAATCTGCTAGGTGTGAGGTGATATCTCAGAGTTGTTTTGATTTGCATTTCTCTAATTATTAGAGATTTAGAATACTTTCTCATGTGCTTATTGATACTTTTGATTTCTTTACCTGAAAATTGCCTATTCATGTC
>NW_025370550.1:0-487 GCF_016433145.1 Gracilinanus agilis | reverse complement strand
TAATCTCTCCCATATCATTTTCCAAATTTCCCAGCAGTTTTTGTCAAATAGTGGATTCATGTCCCAAAAGATGGGCTCTTTGGTTTTATCATATACTGTCTTGCTGACATCATTAACCCCGAGTCTATTCCACTGATCCTCCCTTCTATCTCTTAGCCAGTACCATATTGTTTTAATGACTGCTGCTTTATAATATAGTTTGATGTCTGGTACTGCTAGGCCCCCTTCCTTAACATTTTTTTTTTCATTATTTCCCTTGATATTCTTGATCTTTTGTTATTCCAAATGAACTTTGTTATAGTTTTTCCTATTACAGTAAAGAAGTTTTTTGGTAATTTGATAGGTATGGTGCTAAATAGGTAAATTAATTTGGGTAGGATGTTCATTTTTATTATGTTAGCTAGTTATGGCTTTCCAATTGTTGAGGTCCAGTTTTATTTGTTTGGAAAGTGTTTTGTAGTTGTTTTCGTATAATAGCTGTGTTTGT
>NW_025370549.1:0-10969 GCF_016433145.1 Gracilinanus agilis | reverse complement strand
TATATATATATATATCCTTCTATATTAATTTTATTTGTTACAGGGCTAGGCAATGGGGGTTAAGTGACTTGCCCAGGGTCACACAGCTATGAAGTGTCTGAGGCCAGATTTGAACCTAGGACCTCCTCTCTCTAGGCCTGGCTCTCAATCCACTGAGCCATCCAGCTGCTCCCTTTAGTGTCAATTCTAAGACAGAAGAGCAGCAAGGGCTAAGCAATCAGGACTAAGTGGCTTGCCCAGGGTTACCCAGCTGGGAAGTATCTGAGGCCAGATTTGAACCTCCAGATTCCAGGTCCTCCCAATTCCAGGCCTGGCACTCTCTGGCCTCTTCCAGTTCCCCAGTCATAACAGTTGCCTTACTCTTCAAGGTGCAGTGTTGGGATGAGCAGAGTTGGGATGTGCATCTCATCAAGACATCTCTGCCCAGACTCCATATGGGTAGGGTGCTTAGAGTCAAGGGTCCTCTCTATACCCACTTTGAAGTTCACAGAACCGCAGGATTAAATATCTTATATCTGAAAAGAACCTCAGAGATTTTCGAATCCCCTCATTTTATAGCCTATGTTCTAACAGACTTATGGTCCCTCCCAAAACCAATATTCTGGGTCCTAAGGTCCTTCCCAGATCTGACATTCTGTGTTTTCTCAACAAGGAGAAAATTGAGGCCTAGAGAAGTTAAGTGCTTGGTATAAAGTCACACAGAAATTAGCAGTGGATCTAGAATGTGAACCTATATCCTCTCATTTGAAATCCAATCCTCTTTCCATTAGTATGCTCCCTTCCTATTACATTTCAAAGAATCTCAGTTTGAAGGAACCTTAGAATACTGATCTAGAGCTGGAAGGAACCTTGTAATCTATCTAGTCCACATTTTCCAGAGAAGATGAGATATGGACAAGTCTTCTAACTCCAGAGCTCAGGTACTCTTAGTCTTGCCCATTGGAACCAAGCCAACCAAGCCTGATCCCATCTCACTTCTCTTGGGATCAACATTCCTGTTGATCACTTCTATTCTATCCTTCTCAGTCCAAAATTAGGAGGAGAGACCCTACACTAAATAAATCCCCCAAACCTTCCCTCCAATCCAGAAGATCTGCATTGAGAGGCCCAAATCTTGATTGCAGACTTCTCATTCTGGTTGTCAGTGATAAAGAGACGGGGAAAATGAATTTGGACTCGGAAGACTTGGGTTTGAATCCAAATCTATCCTCTTATTAGCTGGGCAGCCTTTGACTGGTTCTTTCTCCTTGCCCTGTTTGCTTATCCGTAAAATGAGACAATCTTTAAGGCCTTTTCCTTCTCTTAAATCTTATAATGGAAAGATAATATCCCCAATACCAGCAGTCACTGGAGCTCCTGCCCTCAGACCCAGGGCGATGCCAATCTGCTGGCAGAAAAAGGTTAAGAGTGTGTCGGGCCCCTGCATGACACCGAAGATGAATAGAAAGTCCCTAATTCTATCCCAAAAAGAGTGTTTTGGCTAAATGTAAGCCATTATGGGGACAAATTCCAGGGGACCCCATGGTGACCATGGGCACTGTTCTGCTAGAAAAGGTCCCATCTCCAAGTAAATCTGGAGACTAGCGCAGGTGATAGGACACAGCAAAGTCTCTTGTGAGACCTATCCTCCCCCTGCTTCTATACAGAGAGAGGGATGCTGAAAAGGTTGGCCACGCCCAGCATCAATACCATCTCCCTTTCTGTCTGTCTGTCTGTCTGTCTATCTGTCTGTCTCTCCCTCTCTCTCTCTCTTCTCCTCCCCCTTTCTGTCTCTTTCTGTCTCTGTCTGTCTGTCCATCTGCCTCTCTGTCTGTCTCTCCAGCTAATGGCATAGTTACTGTACTAATGGCCCAATAGTAGATCCACTGCTAGACCTGGAATCAGGAGGACCTGAGTTTAAATCTGGCCTTGGATATTTACTAGCGGTATAAACCTGGACAAGTCACTTAACTGCCTTAATTTCTTCATCTGTAAATTGGAGATAATAATAGCACCACCTCCCAGAACTGTTGTAATCAAATGTTATTTCAAATGAGATAATAGTTGCAAAGTGTTTAACACGATGTCTGGTATGTGGTAAATACTATATAAATGTTAGTTGTTTTTATGGTCTCCTATTTTCTAAGGCTATTCTTAGGGCAAAAATAGATGACAATGCTTAGATTAAATCGATTAAATGAACATTTAAATAAATTAATCATCAAATAAATGAAAATTATATAAAAATGCTTTGATAAATTAAAAGTGGGAATTAAGATGCATGCATTTTAAAAATAACTACTTTAAACAATGTTTTTGAAAATACCGAAGCCCAAATTCTCTCCCTTCCTCCAGTCCCTCTCATAATCATTGAGAAAGCATGCAATATCATATCAATTATACATGTCAAGTCAGGCAAAGCATATTTCCAAATAAGCCGTGTTGCACCCAAAAAAAGCAAGAAAAATAAAGTAAGTGGGAAAAATATATGCATGGTAATTTCTTAAAAAGCAAAGTTATTTTTGAGGTTCACAGTATCACAGATCTAGAATCAAAAAAGGGGTCAGAGATTTTGAGCTTGAAGGAACACTCAAAGTCATTGAGTGCAACCTTCTTGGTTAATAGAGGGAAAAACTAAAGCCCACACAAGGTGAGTGACTTGTTTGGCATCAGTGGGGCAAGTGGGATTTGAATCCAGGTCCCTGGGCACCAAATTCAGCACTGATTTGACTATATCATACTCTTTAGAAGCCATTCCAGTCACAGGAGCTGGAAGGAAATCAGAGGTTATCTAGTCCACCCCTTCCTTTACATATTGAGGAAACTGAGGCTCAGATGAAATAAATGACTTGTCTGTGGAAGATCTAGGATTCACTCATGCTCAGGCTCCTTGATCCTAGAACCAGGGTGCTTTCCACACTGAGGCTGTCTCTCTTTTTTTCTCCATCTGCTTTTTTCTTTTCCCTGCGTTTTCTTTGAAAAGTATTTTATGGTATCTGGCTATATTTTGAATTTAACTGAATTGGAATGGGGTTGTATTTTCATAATTTTAAAATGATTTCCTATGGCCTGGGCAAATGACAGCCTCTGCTCAGTGGCATTGCCAAACCAGCTGGGAAAAAGCAGCAATTGGGTTTCCAAGAGGTGTCCGGTGGGCTCCCTCTGGTGGATGTGGTTTTCCAACATGGTCAAGAATCTGCACATTTGGGTGGTTGTTCATTTTTGCCAGAGACGATTACAGAAATATCAGTGCAGACATTTGAAGTAACCAGGAGAGACTGGAGACCCACAATTAATCCTTAAATAGTTTGCTTTCTTTTGCCACCAAACTCTTCGACAGAGATGGTGAGAAGACAGAACAGTCTATTTTGAGTTTCACGTTCCTTTCATCCCCCCAAGGAATTCGCCCAAGATATTCCAGCCCATGAGATCTTCTGTCCCAGACTCAACACAAACCCCTTCATGATGACTAAGGAGGAGGTCTCAGGAGCAAGTCACTTGAATAAAGGAAAAAGGACAGCATGGAAAGCTGGGTCTGGGAGAGAGATGTAGAAGGTCAGAATGAGTCTAAAATTAGCTCTTCTCCACAAATCAATCCTTTAAAAGACTTTTTAATTTAAATTTTAACTTTACTTCTAATTAAATTTAATAAACTAATTTAATTAAATAATTAAAATTTAACTTTAAATTAAAAAATACCTGAAGATAGGGATTCCCATCCCCTACCTCCAGGAATATCTGCCTAGGAGAAGCCATTATGGGTCATAGGATAACAGTCATGGATCTTACTCCATGTTTCTTTCATCGAGGGCATTCCATTTGGTCATGTCCTGCTATCTTCTAGCCTGCCACCCAATTAAAATTGATTTATCCTATTTCACATCTTTATAGGACCAAACTATTAATGCATTTTCACCAGTGGCCATCTGGAGTCAATATCTCAATTCCAACTTTTGTTCACTGAGCCCAACAAATGATTGACAATGGGAATCGCATGTTTCCAGGGATTTGGGGGAACAGTTTGGGACTGTATAGCAGCTGAAGCCTTAGTGTTTCTCTGAGATCATAGAGCAAAAGTGATAGGAAGGAGGAGAGAGAGAGGGACATCACTAACTTTTCTACTTTTTGCAAACTCATAAGATCATAGATTTGGCACCAAAAAGGTTCTTTGAGATCATTCAGTCTAGGACAGGGCTCTCATTGGACAGAGGAAGAAAAATGAAATCCAGTAAAAGTGACTTGCCCCAAGTTACACAGGTAGAAGGTGTCAGAACCAAGGTTTGAATACAGCTTCCATATTCAATTCTGTTCCTACCTGTTCTACCCAAACTCCATCTCTAGGATAAGTTTTTACTAGAATATTTTTATAAATGTGGGAAGCAGACGTAGATCTATAAACTAGGAAAATGGTTTGAAGGAAGGAGTTGGGAAATTTCCTTGACCTTTCTTGTCATGTCATACCACTACCTGGGAAGGTCTCCCATGATTCCCATGATTATATTTATCTCTCTTCCCAAGTCTATTCCAAAGCCTGATTTACAATGATTTCTGGGTACAAATTTACAATCCATTGAAAGATAGCACAAGTGGAGCTGCTTGCCTCCAGTAAACCATCATTTTCTTGCCAAGGAATCCTGACTAATTTTGCATTTGTTCATTGGTCTTTTACCTCCCCCAGAATGACTAGGAGCCAGCAGACCTGCGGTGATGGTGGGCTTGTTCTGGCTTCTGTTTCCTGTTCTCAACCAGAGAGCAGAGGAAATCCGCAGGACTGGTGCCTGCTACCAGGGGATGTGTTGACTCCAGAGGAAGTGCTCCACCTAAAATAATGCTGGTCTCTAGGCTCTGAGTCATTTGGAGTCAGGGTTGGAAAGCAGATGGATAACTAATTAACCCCAAAGGATTCAGGGTGTGTGTGTGTGTGTGTGTGTGTGTGTGTGTGTGTGTGTGTGTGTGNGGGTGTGTGTGTGTGTGTGTGTGTGTGTGTGTGTGTGTGTGTGTGTGTGTGTGTGTGTAGGAGAAAAGTAGGGATAAGAAATATAATAATAATTATAATAATAATATCTGACACTTATCTTGTGTTTGAAGGCTTGCAAAATGATTTCTCACATTTGAGCACTGGAGAGAGCTCAGTGAGGCAGAGCCTGCGAGTATTTTTATACAGATGAGGAATTCAGACCCAGAACTTGAAGCAACTTACCCAGTGTCTTACAGCTAGTAAGTTTCAGAGGGATGATTGGAACTCAGGTCTTCCTTCATCCAAGGTTTCCATTCTATTTATAGGGCTGTACTACTTCTATGAAAATTTCTCAAAAGTTTTTTTTAATCCTTACTTTCCATCTTAAAATCAATACTATGTATTGACTTCAAGGCAGAGGAACAGAAAAGGCTAGAAATAGGGGTTAAGTGATTTGTCCAGGATTACATAGCTAGGAAATGTCTGAGGTCAAATTTGAACCCATTGCCTAGCCCTTGCTGCTCTTCTGCTTTGGAACCAATAGATAGTGTTGATTCTAAAACAGACACTAAGAGTTAAAAAAAAAAAAAGAAATATATGTGAACTCATGTAAAACATATGTGTGTATATGCACAAAAAATACATGTGCTTACACTGGATATACATTTTATATACACACAGAAAATATCTATGAGCATACATAGGTTATAAACATGAATATACATAGGATATATGTAATTTACATGAATATATGAATTTACCAAAAACATATGTATACATAGAAACTTACATAGTATCATACAAATATATATACATATCCTACTCAAAGTCCTAACATACTTTCTAATGAGAAAATTTTCACTTGGCATATAATTATATGCATATATTCACAGATATAGCACATAGAGTATATATATATGTATTTATAATATAGTGTGTATATTTATATACATATTATATAATAGGTATGCAGGTTATATGTATATATTTGTGTGCATGCTATACATATGCATGATATAGAGTAAATGCATACATGTATTTATGAGATATATATACATATTTCTATGCATTTTATATAATATGTATAATGCAGATTGTCCAAATGATATTGTATATATTATATATACTTATGTAAATTTGTGTTATAGAAGAATATTTACAAAGAGAGATGGCCGGGTGTAGTACTTGAGAGCTGGTCTCAGAGCCAGAAAGACCTGAGTTCAAGTTTGATCTCAGACATATTGGTTGTGACCTTTCTCAGGGTACTTATTAGTATTGACAAAGAGAGTTCTCTCAGAAGTAAATCACTAGCCAGGTCCAAAAACTGAATAAATATTGGGAATTCTGTGAAGTTCACTTTCTAGGCAGAAATTGATCCTTTGGAAATGTATACAGATTGCACGTGTCCTTTGGTTTAAGGAAGATCAGGAGAAGGCAGCAGAAAACTGTTGAGTAAACACAATGGGAGGGGAAGTATATGTAGGGTATCAGCCTAAGATCTGAGCCTCTATCCTGCTTTAACCATTATTGAATTCCACACTGCACAAAACTCTTGTCACTTTGCCAACCGAGAATAGGGGAAGGAGTCTATGATCTCAGCTCAAAGCCTTCCCCTCAAAGACTGGACAAATCCTGTGCTTGTAATACCCTGTTAGGTCCAACTTACCAAGTCCCTTTGATTTTACTCAAGGGGCTAGGTCAAGTCTTTAGATGAACCTATATTTAGAAATGTGGAGATTTAGAATGTAGTTGAGTCAGGAGGGAGTGATCCTGGGATAGCACATCAAATCTGAAGAAGGGCCAGGGAAAGAACAGAGCAGTGCAGGAGATGGAGGAACTGCACTGAGATACAGCCTATGGAGAAAAGTTTTTCTTTGAATTAATTATTTTTTGCTTTCCAGATACTAAGCTCAGTTTTCTGCTAATTGCAGGAATACACAGTACCTAACAAATAGTAGGCAGTTAAAATATTGATTGATTTTTTTTTAAATTCTGTTAGTGTCTTGAAAAATTTTGGCACCTTGGGGGCAAAGATCAGTATATTAAAGCTATAGCTATGCCTTCAGAATCATCCCTAAGAAGTGTGCAGCTCTGGACCATTTCTTGGGGTAGCTGGAAGGGTAACAGAAAATCACATAGATATCTCCCTCCCCCACTCCCAATATTTTTAAATAAGTGAAATCCAATTAAAAGCTACCTCAAAAGCATCCTCAAAGGGATGAATGAATAAATGGACAGCAGATATTCTAGGAACTAACATGTGCCTAGGTGGGGATGGGTGAAATGCAGTATAATTAAGAATGTTAGACTAAGATTCTGTAGACCTGAATTTTAATCCTAACACCATCATTTAGTACCTGTGCTTTCTTGAGCAAGTCTCCTCTCTTGATCTCATATATCCTCATTAGGAAAGTGAGAGGATGGGGCTAACCATTCTCTTCAATTTGTAAATCCTGTGATCTTAGCATATCCAGATGCTGCCCAATGAGTTACTGTGTAAACACCAGGGTATATCGATAGAGATGTCATTGAAGAATGCTTTGGTATGTTGTTCAAGATGCCATGGCTCAATAACTAAAAATCATGGACTGACAATTGGCAAAGATAATGAAACAAGCCCCTTCCTCTTGTAAAAATATGGTGTACAGGTTTTCCTTGGACACCTTGAACTCTAGAAGTGTTTCAGGTCAAAAAGAAAGCAGAAAAATTCCTTTCCTTCCTTTCATTCTTATAATGCTGAGGAAAAGGTGGCCCTGGACATCAGAGTCCCACAATAAGAAAAGACCCCTGAGAGAAATATTCCCCTTGAATTCTGAGATGGACATAGCTATACATCTTCTGGTTATGCTCTGATACCATTGGGTTGTATCTAGGGTATCTACTTGTCCCCCAAACTATTCCTGGTCACTTCTTGTGTCATTGGGACACAAAACACCACTCTAGCCCCAGTCAAATAACAAACATCCCCCACTTCTGCCCAACCTTCTTCCATTCCCTCATCCCTGTCATGGAGCCCCTGTTGTCAAAAGTGTATATAAAGCCCAGAATCCATCTCCTGTAGGAGGCAGTGCTCCACCTGTATTGTTCTCCTAGCCAATTCAACATGAATTCCAAATTAATAAAATTCTCTTTTTATTTCTAATCTAAGTTTTGGAGTCTTGCATTCTTTCAAAGGATACCTGTCCCGAAGCTGGAGATCGCCTTAAGTTCCCCCACAACCAAAGAAGCTGAGATCCCATGGACAGAAGGGTCTCAACTCAAGATACATAGCCAGGATTGGAACTTTATTTCTCTAACTCTAAATCTAAAATTCAAATTTTAAATTATTGCAAAAATTATAGATAGAATTCCAGGCCTTGAGTAGGGAGATTCTGAGTTCAAATCTGGCCTCAGACATTTCCTACTTGTGCGATCCTGGACAAGTCACTTAACCTCATTTGCCTAGTCCTGGTCTTTTTGTCTTAGAGTCATTACTAAGACAGAAAGTAAGAGAAGAAAAGAGATTTGAGATAGAGAGGGGGAAAAGATTTGATAGTTTTCATATGGAAACCTAGAATGCTAGAGTTGGAAAAGATATCAGGAATTCTCAAAAGCAGCACCCTCATTTTCCAGAGGAAGGAACTGAAGTTCAGAGGAGTTGTTTTATCCAGTGTCATACAATAAGTACCAAAACTGGTCCTGGGACCCAAACCCTGCTGAACCAATACCTCTTTCTGCTGCATCTCCATTGACATCCCAATTCTTTTTACAGAACAAGGGCTAGTGGAGGTAATCAAAGATATGAACTAAAAAGGAAGCAGGAAAACTTCTCTGGTTGGCCAGTCAAGCCAAGTCATCCTCTTAAAGAGGCAATATTCACAGTGAATATAATGACTGACTTGGAATTGGGCAAATACTGGTTTAACCTGATCTCTTTACATCTTAATTTCCTCATTTGGAAAATGAGAGAGTTGGACTCAATGACTTCTAAGGTATTTTCCAGATCTATATCTGTGACCCTGTAATTTGCCATCATACTCCAGATGAACTTTGTATCTGAAAACTGCCTCTAGACCCTGGTAACTTTTTCTTTGCCACTCTTAGTGCCCCTTTTCCTACTCCCTATGGGCAATTATCTCATACTATCCCATTCAGGTCTGCCTTCTCAGTTGTACCTGAATAGAGTTGATTTGGAGCATTACTTCTACAATCAAATTAATGATTTAAAACTTTTGTTTAGGACCTTGTAGCTTCCAGTAATCTGTGAACGAGCTGGAAGAAAAAGTCAGGCTTCGATGTCTTGGAAGACTGGATTCTAGAGGTGTTAAACATGGGGGCCAATGCTTGCATGTAGCCTACAATATTTCTGAGTTAAAATGTCATTTCATTTAAATTAAATTAAGATGTAATTTGAACAGCTAGGTGGTGCAGTGAATAGAGTCAGGAAGACTTGATTTAAAATCTGGTACCAGATACTTACTAGCTGTGTAACCCTGGACAAGTCACTTAATCCTGTTTGCTTCAGTATCCTCATCTATAAAATGAATTGGAGAAGGAAATGGCAAACCTCTCTAGCATCTTTTCCAAGAAAACCCCACATGGGATCATGAAGAGCCAGCAACTGAAAAACAACTGAACAATGCATATAATTTAAAATGTAATTGGGACAGAAATACAAATTCAATGAAATCTGGGTAATATCAAAATTTAAAACTAAGTCAACGAATGGCCCCCAAGGGATCTTTACGGATGGATTAGTAGATCCCATTTCTATTTGAGTTTGACACTTTGGGATTGGAATATTAGGCTGAGGTTACATGAACCACCAGGGGGTGCTGGCCAGTTTCCTTACCCTATTCAACAATGGGCTGACACACTGGTATTCCTGTTTTCTCTGGCCGTTATGAACTCTACCTGACACCAGAGGGCACTTAGCTTAAATGCCAAGCTCCCCCATAGGAAGACAGAGCACTGGGCAGTGAATTCATTGAGGAAGGAGAGAGAGTGTCCTGTGGTTTAACAGATAATGGCCACCAGGATCTGGGCTGGGTGATAAAATCAAACTTTATTAAAGTCACCACCAAAAAGGCTGTCTGTTCCTGATTCTTTTTAAACTTGGGAAACTCCAGACCAGGCTGTGGGCACACCTCAAACTCAAGAGTTCCAGATCACAGTTAAGGTACTTAGACTCGGATCTTCCTACTCTCCTTCTCCAAGGAGAGCTGAGAAGTGGTCCTAATGCTCAGAGGTCAGTTACCAGTCAGTCAATCCATTGAGGAAATTTGAGACCTAGAACACTGATTCTTCTTCCTTTTTTTTAAATTAATTTTTAATTTAAAAAAACTCTCTCCTTACATGTTTGAATCAATAGTATTTGTTCTAAGGCAGATGAGTGGTAAGGGATAGGCAAATTGGATTAGGGAACTTTCCTCAGAGTCACTGGGTAGGAAATGTCTAAAAGTAAGATTTGAACCCAGAACCTCTTGTATCCAAACCTGGTTCTTATCCACTGAGCCACCTCACTGCCCCTCTCCAATGGCTTTTCTTTGACCTACTCTCTTGTTGCTGACAGGTTCAGTCAGATCCTACCTACTAACTTGTGTGACTTGCACACATCATGAAACTTCCTTGGGTCTCAGTTTTCTTATCTATAAAATGAGGGAGTTGGACTAGATGGCCTTGAATGTATCTTCCAACTTCAGACCTGTGATGCATAGCTCATGCCCTTCGATTGTATCCCCAAATTCTCTGTGTTCTATGAAGAGATCTCTTCTGATTGCTCTTATCCCTTCTTCATCACTAGTGGAGTCAAAAACAAGGGCAAGCACAGAAAGAGACTGCTCCAGCTCCCATTCTTCCCTCTCAGTTTTAAACCACCACCCCTCCAAGGAAACCGACACACACACTGCCTCATTTGGGCACATTGGCTCCCTCTCCAACTGAAGTGGACTTTCCTTTCTTCCTCCCTCCCTCCCTCCCTTCCTTCCTTCCTTCCTTCTTTCCTTCCTTCTTTCTTTCCTTCCTTTCTTCCTTCCTTCCTTCCTTCCTTCCTTC
>NW_025370548.1:0-2820 GCF_016433145.1 Gracilinanus agilis | reverse complement strand
TATATAAAATATATATATTATACAATAGTTTATACAGAGGCAGGTCTGAGACTAGAACCCAGGTTCTCTGATGATCAGTTTCTTGTCCCTCAGCCTCAGAATTTCTGGAGGCAGCAACCTAAGTCACCGGATCTAGGACATTCTGTGATATTTGCACACACGGCTCTCTCTTCCACGTTCTTCCCCATCAAAGTTTCGATATATCAAAAGTTGGCATAAGAAACTAAACAGGAATTTTTGAGGAGTTTTGCGAGAGCCGCAGATGACACGTAAAGGCCAGCAGATGACACAGAAAAAGTTTAGAAAGTATATAGTAGGGGCAGCTGGGTAGCTCAGTGGATTGAGAGTCAGGCCTAGAGACGGGAGGTCCTGGGTTCAAATCTGGCCTCGGACACTTCCCAGCTGTACTGATTCCAAGATGGAAGGTAAGGGTTAAAAAAAAAACAAAAAGAAACTATATAGCCTATGACCAAATACTAAAGCCACATTTTAGGAGAAGATACTGTAAACACTCCATAAAAGCAACAGAAAGCATTCAGACTTCTTCTCTGGTACAAAGGGAGGGCCAAAAAAATCTCCTGTGGATTTTCCAGATTGCCGGCGCTCTGCCCCAATCCTTGCGATGTGAAAGGGTTACCTGTATTTGCTCTTAAATTCAGAAAGTCAGAATTCCCAGCAGGTAAGGTTTTATTTATTTATTTTTTTTTGCAGAGGTTTCAGTGTCAGTGACTAGATGATGACCATATTTTAAGATCACAACGGTGACTGCGCAGGGGGAGCCCTAGGAGCTGGGGGGGTGAGGATCTTCTTTGTCCCACTGGAATTCCGAATTCCCTAAAGGCTCCCAGAGGCAGGGAGCGGAGCAGAGAGCGTCTCTGCCTCCTTCTCTTTCTTTTCCCAGGCTTTGGCCCCTGGGATGGCAGGTGCCTCTCTGGTGTCTGTAAGTATACTCCCCCCTTAATGGATGGTCCAAACCTTGGAGTGATGCTCTTCACCTGGAGGGATGATACAGGAATGGTGAAGTGGGGACTCCCCACGGAGAGAATATCATGTGGACCCTTCACGGCAGATGGCAAATCATTTGTGTTTTCTGCATTCTGTCAGTTAGAGGAAATAAAGTCTCATCTCTCTCATTACTTTGAGTGTTTGCTTGAGCCCCCCGTGCCCACAGATGTCAGACCCTGAAGTTCTAAGCCCAAGGCAGTGACTTGAGGGAGCCCTCCTCCACCTTCCCCCAGGCTGGGGCTAGAGCTTGGCACTCCCAGTCACAGGCTATACAGAGAATAATAGACTTCTTCAGGGAAAGGTGTTAGGGGAAAGCCGTCGCTTGGAAAGACGGGTCCCATTAACGCAAAGGCATCTGTGAGGAGCTTTATTCAGCACAATCGTCCCCATCTAGTTTTCTCTTTTGGGCTAAGAATTAAACAAACACACAAACAAAGAGAAAAACCCTAAACTCCATCTTAGAATCAGCGCTCTGTATTGGTTCCAAGGCAGAAGAGCAGTAAGGGTGGGCAATGGAGGTCAAGTGACTTGGCCAGAGTCACACAGTCACCTAGCTGCCCCTGGGCTAAGAACTTTCTAATACAAGTTTCTCTGAAGCAAGTTCCTTGTAGAAGGAACCAAGAGATAAAAGAATGTCATAGTAGATAGAGCAGTGACATGGAGTCGGGGAGATTTGAGTGAGAATCCTGCCTCATCCTCTTCCAAGCTGTGGACCAAGTCACTTCCCTTTCCTGGACTCAGTCTCCCCTTCTGGAAAATAAGGAAGGCTGGAGCCGCGGCCTTTAAGGTCCTTCCAGTTCTAAGTCCATGTTCCTATGAAGCACAGGACTTCAGAACGGGAAGCCGTGAGGCGCGACCCGCACCTGAACGGGCGCCGTTGACATCCTGCTGGTAGGGTTAGGTCCGGAACCTTTACCTGGGACGAGACCCGCTTTCCCTGGGGGGCTGCCCCACCTCTACCACAGTGCACAGCACTTACTGCTTGTGGCTCCTCCATCCCCCCAAGTGACTCACCCACAGAGGTTTGGTTTCTGCACTGGCAGAATTCACGTTTCTGGGTCAGATGGGCTCTGGCCACCGTCTCTTATCCGCGTCAGAGCCCCCCGGCACCCATCCAGGCTCCCCGACTTCCAAAGGGCTGTTCCCAGAGTGTCCTTTGTAAGTGTCGGGAGCCCAGAACGCATTTCCCTATAGAAACAAGCCCACAAATGGTGGTTGGGTTCCCAGGCCTGCCCACCAAGAGCGCCTCCACTCCAAATGGAGCGGAAATGCAGCATTTTTCCACTGGAAAAATAGGAGGAAACACACAACTGCAAATCTGACAATTAAACAAAACAGGGAAACGATAAAACAAGAAATTGTGTTTTTTTTTTTTTTTATTGATGGTGAATAGGGGTGCCTGAGGCCAAGCAGACCACCACGGGGCCTCTGCAGTCTGGCTCCAGCCTGCTTTGCCAGGCTCCTTTCCCCTCCCTCCCATCCCACACTCTCCTGGCCGGGTCATCCGGCCTGTTACTTGTTCCCCAGACTCGATGTGCCTCTCCGGACCTTTGCCAAGGCCATGCAGGCCCCGCTTTCAGAGACCCTCTCGCCTCCGGAGGCTCTGCTTAGGTTTCCCCTCCTCTGGGAAGTCTTCCATGAGCTCCTCCCTGGGTCACGAGCCTCCTCAAGGGTCCTTTGAGTTCTTGTCTGGATTTTTCCTTGCTGTCCTCGATGAATGAATCAACAAACATTTAGGAAGCACTTTGGCAAAGTGCTTAGTGTTATATTATATATATATATATACATACATATAAATATATATAACATACATAT